>NC_020491.1:7274033-7392452 GCF_000184155.1 Fragaria vesca subsp. vesca
GATTCGTTTTGGTAGAGCAAAAGATATATAATAAACATAGTTAAGTAGATTCAGAACAATTAATGCTCAAGAATTCTAGAACTAACCAGCAAGTGTGAGAAGTCAAGTTCCTTGTGTGTAACAGAAAACTCAATATCGAAAGGTGCAATCTGGGAAGACAAATTACATGTGTTATAATACATGGTTTAATCATATAATTCTTTAGTATATACAGCAGCAGAAAGGATGGCTCACCTTCTCCCTCAAGATAAGAAGATGCTTTATGAGGAAGAGCTGACCATCCATTGGTGATGATCTCTTTGAAATCAGCTTACTCGCTTTCTGGTAAAAGGGAAACACATAACAAGTCACGAAAGACAGCAACATGTTACTGGTGGGTTACATAAAGGCTACTCTAACTAAATCTAAAGTTCTCAACATCCCCTTAAACAAGGTTTAGTAAAATTATACGTAAGAACTGCATACGCCATTGTACAATTAAAAACTCACCTGAATTGATATTGAACAAACTTCGACAACTTCCTGATGGAAGAAAAAAGATAAACAAAATCTGTAAATAGCATTATTCAAGACAAGTTTAACATGGTGGCTATGCAAAGGCTTCCATACCTGTGCTAAACCAGTGAAAACTTCTGGTTCTAAGCAGCGATACAGCTTTGAAAGACACGATAGTGTTTTCTCTAGAGGTGGATACCAGGTCTTGAAAACAAGGTTTTCATCATCCTGCAGTTTGAACGAAAAGCAGAATATTAAGAAAAAAGAACGAAAGCATTAATGTAACTCCTACATATATATAAGAACAAAAAAGAGCAATTTAGAATCAGCCAGCTACAGTAATGCAACCACTAGCCACCTACTACCATTAAATTAGTCATGAAGTAACGAGAATGACATGTCCAGAATTATGTAACAATCATGGGGGATTATGTGCCTACTCCCTAGAGGTAGTCATAAGAGATGAATAAATTATTTGGTTAGGCCTATAAATCAGGGACCAAGAAAATCTAATACCAATATACATCAGGCGACTAAATATTTAAGTTAGGTGTCATAGAAAAGAAAACTTACAGATGTAGTTTCAAGTTCATCTGTCGCGGCCTTTTCCAGCTTTGCAGGGTAATCCAAATCTTCATCCAAAGGTAAATAGTTTGATATCTGCAAAAGAGGAAGAAATTTTTTTTAAAAAGAGAGAAATAAGAGATAGTTCACAGGAACCAAACAGAGGAAAACCTATACAATTTCCCTTATCCAAACCCCACAGGAATAAACACTCACTTCATCACGAATATGTGTTCGAGCACGGAAAGTCAACCGCTCATGAACATCAGCAAGAATTCTCTCCAGTGTAGGCCGTAGACCGGCTAATGATTCACTCCGCCGACTCAACTGTTCACCTAGCACTTCAACTTTCAATATATCAACAAGTTCGCAAAGAGAATCAATATTTGTTTCGTGAATAAGCTTTGGCCGTAGTGTATCGTATAAATATGTAGACCTGCATGGAGTAATAACCATAAAGTTATTACATAGTTTAAACTGTGTATAAAAAACCAACCAACAAGCTCCAGTATGCTGTATTATTTGGGTATTTGACAGAAAAATGGTACCCAAACGTAACCCCTTACCGAAAGTACTGACATTTCCATCAACACTGATTATTCTCGTGTCAAATAGTAATTACCCAATTGTCGTATTGTTATAGCACTGATTATTCTCATGTCAAATAGTGGTCACACAATTGTCATATTGTTCTTATGCTATAAGCCAACTACTAACTGCCCATCTCTCAAGAAAGCAAAACAATAGATAAGAGAAAGAGAAGTGAAAAAGGATAGGAGACCTACAGAGGATCTATCAATGGAGCCAAGCTTGAAACGTCCTCTGCGGAAGATGGGAAAAAGTGGTCAAAAAGTTGGTGCTCAAGCTGACAGACCTGCAATTGATACATGTGTTGATTACAATCAAAACTTATTTAAATTCTGAAAAAGAAAAATGGAATGAAGAAAAAGCGCCTAGATATAATCAAAGAGAAAAATAGATAAAACATATTATAACAGAAGCAAAAGTTCTATCAGCTGTAACCTGGAACCCCAACATTGCTGAGTTGTACTCAGTGTGACCTTATGGAATATCTATGTACCATATTTTTCAAATATGAAGTAATTAACATGTCATTCTACATCACACATCACAGATATGTTTGCTCTTCTGCAGTATTTAGACAGGATAGGATTCATATCATGACATCTTCACCTTATTGTAAATAACAAATACAAAACCATGCATTACATTGCATTCTTTTGAAGAAAATTCTCTTCTATGAGTATCCTTGTAAATAACTGTGTGTCTTACCTGCATTAGATATGCACATCCAGATCTTGTCAATGATGGCAATGCCTCTTTCTTGGCGAATTCAGATATTCTTTGATGTACTATACCTCTTACCTGGATGATACATATAAAAAAGTTCAGGATAATTGTGAACTGACCATATGAAATGAAGAAAAAAAACTTGTATGAACAACCAATCATCAGCTTACCAAGGAAAGGCGCTGTTCGCAGTACAGCTTGTGACATTCTGCAAGGATCTGAGTATACTCTTTCCTCGATGCTCTACTTTCAATTTCCTCCAGCACTGGCTTAAGCTGCGGAGATCATATTCGTTAGACATACCACTTAAAAAGTCTGTGAATTAAAGCACACAATCCAATCAAAATTCTGGTACACAAATGTATGCTAGGTTGATCAAGTTAACTACAGCAATCACACTTTCAAAATAATAGATGATACAGACATACAGTAGCATCATTGCAAGACAATAAAGGTAGTATTACCTCACTTGCTGCAGCCTTGAAACGGACATAAATAACAGATGCTTCTACACCCTCAGAAACAGAAGCTTTGCTGCCACCACTGCTTCCAATAGCTGCCTGTACCTAATGTAAAACAGTGGTCATCATATAAAGCCATACGTATTAATCCATGTAAACAAAGAAGTTTATAGACAAACATTAATACAACAATTCAATTCAATTCAATAA
Organism: Fragaria vesca subsp. vesca; assembly: GCF_000184155.1. Lineage (NCBI taxonomy): Eukaryota > Viridiplantae > Streptophyta > Magnoliopsida > Rosales > Rosaceae > Fragaria > Fragaria vesca. The sequence continues at coordinate 7,277,075 of NC_020491.1, forward strand.
TAAGACTTTACCTGAGAAGAAGCACTTTTAAGAATTGCAAGTACATGTGAACGAATCATGCCCAAGGCTCGAGACTGTCCACAAAAACATGAAATTATATATCACCGGAAGCCAAAAATACCACAACAATAATTCACCATGCTATACCATTCACATATTCAATGGTCTTGAAAATTATACCTGCAGTTGGCGAAATTTGAGTAGGTATACACTGGATTCTGCATATTGCGGATTGCTTTCAACATACCTAAGATGGACAGAAGTCGGTCAAAAACATCAAGTTCCAATCTCAATAAATAAATTTTATTACTGCTCACTGTTTCCTGGCATTAATGCAAATTTTAACATGGTAGTGTATGATGGCACTTACGTTATGCAATCATCAAGTCGTTTGAGCAGAGGGAGGAAGTTCTCATTTAGAACATTCATGTTTGGAGAGTAAAAATTTGTAGATATCTGCAGACAGTGGAACATTTAAACATGAACTCTATTGATTAACATATATACATTACATGTGTGTGCATGTATACGTGTGTGTGTGTACATGGTACACAACATTACATGGAAACACTGTACATCATGTTATTTTCTCACATACAAACAAAGAAAAAGAGCAAGATTGCAATCACCAAACAGACAAGAAACAGATACGCTGCTTGGCACAACCTTCACTACATTTAATTCCCTATACATTGTAACAACCCTAATGGCTATAGACCTATAGTTATGCCTGAGAAGGAAAGTGACACTATGGAGAAACTGACTTGTACATATTTGTAAAAGCTTCAATGAATATAATCAAATTGTTAAACTAAAAACAAAAGGATATCCATGCATCAACACAAACATGTGAGCATTCCCAAGTATGGACCAGGGAAAAAAAGATCACGGTTCCCATCACTGATGTTAACTAAGTAAACACTGTTTCTGAAGAACCAAATATTTATATAACTTTTAAACGTTTAGTTTTTAAACAGTAAATATTAAGGGTAAGTAGAAGAGACTTTTGTCAATGAGAAACAGAAACATCTGCTATATCATGACTTACATCAAACCAAATCAGTCAATAAGAAAGGGAAACTGGGAAAGTAACTTCAAACTTTCATCTTTGTTTAAATTTTTGGCGGTTCCCACCATCCATTAACCTCGTTGCAAAGGTACAAAGACAAGGTTCTCAAACTAAGAAGATTTGAAGGGAACAGGTTAAAGGAAAGCATGAAACATATATATAACCAACTGTGTCTCTAGGTAAGGTAGCATTCAAACCTTACATTCTCCAATTCATCAAAGTAGTTGAGCTTACTGCGGAGAGCCTCTGAAAACTCAATCAGTCGTTGCTTTTCTATCAACTACAAAACAAGACGACCACAGATCAAGGTCTAGATATTTCAACAGATCCTACAACAACATGCTACATAAATCATCTTTCAGCAAAGCCATATGACAATATCAAACTTCTGGCCATTAGGTCAAGTGAAGCTAAAAAGAAAAACAAAACAAGATAGAAGAGGAAATAATAGAAAGTAAACCGCACCAGTCGATCGCACGCATCATGAAGAGTTTTAGTCTTCGTTGCTACTGCTTGGTGCTGCAGTTGTAGTTCATTAAACAAGTCTAGAGTATCATCCACCTGCATACAACGAACCCCAGCAATGTCCATAAGCAAAACAATCTAAAACAAAAAAAAGTTGCCTCTACAAATTCACAACAACCTAACAGAATGAGAGGCTACCTGCTGGAGTATACCATCACATATCTGTATGCGCTCCATCAACGTGTCTACATAGTGGCGATACTTCTCCTCTGTCTAAAAAGCAAGCAAAAATCAGCACACTGAGCTCAATATCATGCTCCTTTTGTACTACATTACAGTTACACTGCGAGACTCGAGCACTAACCTCAGACTTCAAGGCCGATTCAAGATCCGTAAACCATTTGTAAAACTGCAGGAACAATAACAAATCACATTGCAGTCAAAAAAAGCCGAAAACTCAATGCGGACGGCGAAAGGCCGAAAACTCACCTCATTCGTATTGACAAGGACGGCTTCCATAGCAGCAGAGTGTTCCAAGCCGAACGAGCTGTCCTTGGTGGAGACTGTCAAGCCATTCTGCTGCTCCGAGATTCGATCTTGCGCCTGAAATTCACCAATGAGGCTCGAATCTGGTGCATAACAGTGTTAATGAATCGAAAGAGGCAGAGAATGTAATGGAATTTCTAACCAAATTTGGCGGCAACGGTCGCTCCGCGACGGCGTGAGCGAGATTTGAAATCGCCGCTTGCTGCTGCTCCGTTAACGGCGTGTTCTGCAGAGTCAGCGAAGATATAAAGGACTACATCAAACGCATATCTAAGGGATCCGATCCGAGATCTGATCTGATAAGTGGTAATTGTGAAGAAGACGAAGATGAAGAGGAAGAGGAACCTGTTCCCAGTGAGTGGAGAAGTTGTAGCCCTTGGAAATAGCTCCGGATCTCGGAACGCCGGGCTTGGTCGCCATTGTTGAATCTTCAAGCTTTCTTCCTCACTAGCTCTCACAATTCAATCTACGTTTTATTTTGTGTCCGCGTTCATTTATTTTTTAATTGGGAAACCATCTCGGGTTGGGTTAGTAAGTTTTTTTGGGCTTGAAATTTAAACACCCCGAGTTAAAATTCACATATTTTTTTCATCTTTTAGTTAATATATTTATAAAAAGATAAAATTTAGTTTACTTAAAAAAAATATGTAGATTTTAAATCAAAATGTGTGGATTTCACATCTTGTTTTTTTACTGGTGTCGTCACGCTAGTAAGTTTTTTCTTGTGGACCATAATTTACTTGAGTAATGACATCCCAAAACTCCCCAAGTCTCCAAGACAAAAACGCCCCTTGAGCAGACCAAGCAAAACCAGCTAAAAGGTGAACTGGGGTTGCAATTGTATACACTGCTGAGAGCCTGAGAGTCCATTATTGGGAACCCAAAGGCTTTACATTTATGTAACTCAATGATCATAGTAAGTTCATAATAAATTAAGATGATGTGATAAATGAAATAAATGGAAAACAAGCAACAAAGGAAATTTGCTGCCTGCAAGAACTATGGGAATGGAGCGAGTTCTTGATGTCTCATCAGAAAGAGTAAAATTCAGTACTGCTGCAATTTGAGTAATGAAGCTAGCCAAGAGTGCTACTCCTAACAACTTGACAAATATGGCAAATTATTAAGGTATCATCAAGTGACTTCCTCTGTCTTCACCGTAAACAGTATCAGAAAATGTGAAGCTTTATCTCAGAGAAGATAAAGGCTCTCAGCTTCCTTAATAAATATGCCTCTCCCAAACCACATTTAAGCATGCATATAGTAAACTTTGCTTTCCATCACATCCCTTGTTTTCTACTCTCTTGCTATGTACAATTGCACATAGACCATTGATCTCCTTCCTCTTTATCCAACCCCCCATTATTCTCTGCAAGTAAATCAGTCACATTTCCCTGCCCATGAGGTAAAACTGCAGCCAATAATTATGACATGCCAAACATGAATGCAGATGGGAACAGGTTAAACTAGCTATAGGGCCACAGAAACAACACCAGTAGGACTTGAGGCATTCCTTCAAAGTTTGTAAAGATAAATTTCAACATCACTTTGGAAACTCGTGTCCAAGAAGTGTTCATGGAATTTGACCCCCTAAAAAAATGTTCATGGACAGATGTGTTTTTCTATTTTTCTTTTTTCTTCTGGTTTTCTTATTAACAAAGCCTCCAGCAGGCGAAGGCAAGTCATGAAGTTTCAGCGAGAAAGTTACCAACAGTATACTCACCCGGTTACTTCCATGAACTTAGAGATCTCAACTTGGCATTATATACACAATATATGTTTTTTATATAGAGTGAAATTTTACCAGAGGAAAAGGAATGAAAGAGAAGAACACCAAGCAAGCTGCAAAGGTTTTGGCAAACAAACTCACTGAAATTCCTTGGATACATCTTGTAACAAAAAATTACAAAGTTGTGACAACTTCCTGACTTCCTTAAAAGATTCATTACAAAACAGATATACAACTAGATGAAGAATGTATTGCTATGGTAGAAGTTTTAGCAGGGCTGAAAGTGGTTAGTCCTTCACGTCCGTGACGCCCTCTGGGGAGATCTGAAACCGTGCTTCTGCTTCAGGCAGACAAGGAGAGCTTATTACTTTACAAATGCGCTCCTCCCCTCTCCCCTTCCGGACAGCAAGCCTATCAAAGAAGAGATAAATGATGAGTAACTCTGCACAAGGATAGTTTCTTTTGGAAGGAAGGTGTTGAACAAACAACGTACCTTGTTGTAGAAGCATGGGCCATGATGTTACCACCAATAGGCTTAATTTGAGGCCCAGCAAAGAGCGCAGAACCATCCACTTGTGCAACTACTTGATTTGTGATAACAACAGCCACACCAAACTGCATTCACAGTGGACAGAGGGTCAGTCAAATGAAAATTCCAAGTTCTAATCCTACTCATAAGATCATCCCGGAATTCCTTTGTATAAAATGTAATCTGTTTTTCCCTTGATATTTGATAATTGAAGGTGTAAGAGTTCTTGCCTCATCTGCTAACTTCTGAAGGCTCCGGAGAAATTTTGCAAGATGCATCTGCCGCGCTGAAAGTTCTCCTCTTCCAGAGAAATCTGTTCTGTAAAGGGCTGTTGCACTGTCTACTATCATGAGAGCAAACCTATAGATCCAAAACCACAACTTGTCTTACCTGAAACATTCTAGATCTGAGCAAGAATTACACTAACACAACCACAACTTGTATAAGAAATCATACCTCGTCTCCACCATCATCGAAGCTGCTTCAAGCAGGAGCCTTGATTGATGATCGGTGTTATAAGCTCTAGCATAGGCAACATTCTCCAAGACATCAGCACCATTGAGTCCAAACCTGTAACAACACTACTATTAAGTATCTCATACATGAACCGTTATTGTGTTTTCACCTCAAGATGGCAAAATCAAACCTCTCAGCTATCTGTAAGAGTCTCTGTGGCCTGAATGTACCCTCAGCATCAATGTACATTGCTTTTCCCTCACCACCTCCTTGATCTAATGGGAGCTGAAACATTAAAAATCAATCAGATACCACAATGAAAAAAAATATTAGAGGTTGGACTTTGGAAGTGCGTGATTGTGTTTGATTAATGCGTCTTTTCCTAACCTAACACTGAGCTTTAGACAAGATCAGAAGGAACTCCAGAACCCATCCCAAGTGAAAATTTTGACTTCTTGAATTACAAAATGATTACACACATAATGAAGCAAATCTTTGGGCCTTTGACATAGTTGAATTGCAATTTCATATTGACAAAGGAAATAAACATCTGGAACAACATATCTATGTGTTATCGGATTAAATTAATTTGTTATCATGAAGCAGTGGCAATTCCAACACTAATAAAATTCACTTACTTGGCATGTGACACAAAGCGTGTGGCACAACTGAGTCTTTCCAGAGCGGAACTCACCATATAACTCAGTAATAGATCCTGTCTCGATTCCTCCTGTCACAAGGCAGCAACTATGATTCAATTGAAGTATCAAATGAACTTTAAAGATTACATTTCTACTGGTATAATAAGGACCTAGTTCCAATAAAGGAGAAGTGCTCAACAAAGGATGGAAATACAAGTTTAAAAAGGAGAACAGTGGAAACTGACCCTCCAAAATCTTATCAAGTTCTCTTGATCCAGAAGTGATTTGAATGATTTCGAGTCTCTGAGCATGAAGCTGACTAGCACTGGTAAAACCCAAAGGCACCAGTTTGGAGGCTGTAACGAAGCCAGCCATTAAAATATCAATACATAGCAAACGAAAAGAGTAACCACATTACATAAAAGAATGTTGGAAAACTAAAGTAACAGAATGGTATACCTGCTTCAATGATCTTGTCAACTTTAGCTTCACTGATTCCTTTGATTTGCAGAAGATCTTTCCTCGGTGAGTAAGCAACAGCTTCAACGGTGCAAAGACCCGCATCTCTAAGTTTCTTTACATCAATGGAAGCAATGCCAGAAGCCTTCAATTGAAAACACCAGAACATTTCATCATCCACTGAATAAAGATTGCTGCTTTGGCCTTAGAGAGTGATTTAAAGTAATCTAAAATGGGAAAACTGAACAATATCAAACAAACCCCATATCATAACCAACAACAAAAAGAGATTGATTTGTTTTCTTCTCACTAAACCCACATATAATGCACATCCAACACATCATGAACCACACAAAGATTGTTGATTTCGACTCGCAGAAGTAAATACAAGCAATCCAGATTCTCAAATTCTTAAAAAATTAGCAAATTGATCATCAACGAACAAAACCCATATCCCAATCACAGCAAGAACTGACCAATTTCGGATTAGGGTTTCTGATAGCATGTAAAAATCCAAAACCCAAGACTGAGCAAACAACATAACACTCAATTTCATCGCCAAAACCCATACAAAGATACAATCTTGCACAAGAATCAACACAAACCAAACCCCCCAATTGCAACAAAACCTAAACCCCTTACTTCAATCTTGAATCAAACACACATTATACCCAGATCGAACAAGAACCCATATCGCTAAACCCCTCAATTGTTCAAAACCGACTCTAATTTCAACTGGGTATACCTGAAGCTGTTCGACGGGAACAGGGCCGTGCTGCATTTCTTCGAGCTCGTCTTGCTGCTGAGCCGTTTTCTGTTGTTCCATGGCTCCGGTGACTGAAACCCTAAGACGGCGATGTGTGCTTCTGCGACTCTATTGAGGCCTTGATGCAGGCGCAGAGAGATTGGGGGCGAGAAAATGAGGGGAGAGAGGGACGAAATGGGTAATTTTTTTAAAGGGTTTAGGGGCGCGCCAAAGGGAAACACTGGTCACTGTGGCTTGCCGGGGAAGCTTATATGAATAAGAGAGAAGCTTGTGAGGGAAGCTTGTAGGGTATGGGACTATGGGATTATGGGCCTATTTGTAAATGTACACCACCTCTCGTTTTATGCTTTTACTTGATTCCAATATTTGTCCAATTTTAGTCTCCTTTTTTTTTTCTTATCTATAATAATAATTTTTTTTTATGATGTTAATAAGATTCGAACATGTAATATTTGCAGCCTCGTGACACCTCATGCACACGGGCTAGAAAAATTGGAGTTGTTACTATTTTTTTATACACGACGTGCAAATACATTATTTGTAATGTTAATTATTCATAATCATTTGTATGTGGTGACCACTATGTATATGTATTAGCTAGTGTCATCTGATCTTAATCATTTACATAATATGTGGAGATACACATCATATACTAAATATCTTCCTAATAATCTGCTCCTTATTTCATTAAGCTAAAATGTGTTGGGAGAACACTAACTAGGTGCAGGATGGAAATGAGTTCCATGTGTGAAGGGAGGTTGAGCACGGGTGGGTGCAAGAATTGCATGCGAATGTAGGAACTCTACAGCATAAATATATACGTTATAATGCACTTTGAGCCTTTGGAGTTGCTCTAGGAACTAGGGATGAGACATGACGAGCAAGTATTACCAAACATATAATGCATTTCTTAATTGTGAGGGTTAGTAAGTTGAAGTATAAAGCATGACAAACAAAGTATTGTAAAACATGTCATATCCAAAATGCGTGACACAAACTATTAACTGTCAATTCATACGCAAATGTATTGGTCCATAACTATTACAACCGCTATCAGTCTTTAATATAGTCAACCAAGTATGGTATAGTGAAGAAACCAGCTAATATGAATAATTGAATATACGAGATCACAATTGATTCTTCACGAGGACTTGTTTAATTACAAACAAGATGATCGAAGCAAAGGCTATACATGACTACACGATGAAGCAAAGCCTAAACTTAGTTACATATATGACAAGGCAAAGCCTATGCTTACAGTCTTACACATCCAACTGTTTTATAGTTTTATTTACTTTGTGGTATTGATGCGTGAAACTATAAATTTAATTTGCACACTAGCTATACATGATTAATTGGTATGTTTTGGTCGCATGAGGTTATCTTAGAAGTTTGCATTATGAGGGTGAGACCAGCACTCCCACAAATGCAGGTAACAAGTCTTTTCAAACCAACATGCAATTGGAGGATTTGGATCAATGGAGGCCAGAAACAAAAGTCACACCGGTCGAAGGCAGCCATGAAGTTCCAGCAATAAAGTTACCAACAGTATACTCAACAGCAACATCAGCTCCAATTACATGAAACCCTGGCCACTGCACCCTCTGGCTCACTCCAGCCCCAGATCCTACATTTGCGAACTCCGCAAAATAGATAGACTTGGGGCTGGAGCCAGGCCACTCAACCCACCCTCGGGGTGAGATAACGTCATCTATGTTGGATTGCATGACCACGGCTCTAGCGTAGTCCTTCCATGGCCTACCAAGATACGAACTATAGGAGTGTTTAATGGGAGATAAGTCCGACCCGGGCACGATCCTACAGTTCTGGACGGAGAAACCTGTCTTTTGTCCTGGGTCGGACCTCCCGCTTGCCAGGATGGCATTGTAACCCTTGTGTCTGCGGAGTACGATATTGCAACTCTGGAAGACGGCGGCGGCGTTACCGAAGATGAAGTCGATGCTGCCGTAGATGTCGCATTCTCTGTAGAATTGGCGGAGGGCGAGGGCGTAGAGTGTGTCTTGGTAGCCAACGATGCTACACTTGTAGAGAACGGAGTGATCAGAAGAGATGTACAGAGCTAGGGCTTGTTCTGCGTCGGGGCCGGCTGTGTTTTGGAAACCAATATCTCGAGCTATGAATCCATCTCCTGTTACGGCTGCCCATGCAATCAAATAAGGAGAAAATTATGTTATGTTCTTGAGAGTATAATTTGTGTACCACCGTATTTCTAATAGAAATGGGACAAGGTTGTAATGCTGATATGACCTAATTTCTTACTATTTTATTTTCCAAGTATTAGTTAAACTCAACAGTAAATTAGAATCATGTATCAAAAAAGAAGCTTAACAAGTCATCAACATCAACAACGACAAAAAGAGGAATCTTATTTCATATCTAATTATGTGCGGTCCAATAATATAAACACTGATGAGTATTGATCGATGTTAATTCGTGTTGAAATTAAAGTTTAAACTTGAAAGCAATTTCTCTTCTATGATTTGAGGAAAAGCTTCCAGTTTCACTAATACCAAACGTTGAGAGGGTTTTTAACATGCACAAAACAGAAAGAGATATACGAGAGAGAGAGAGAGAGAGAGAGAGAGAGAGAGAGACTACAACTAAATGTAGCTGAGCCAGGCATGGTAGAACCTTTAGACACACTAGAATCTCCAGTAATAATAGTGGAATATTGTCCATCTCCAATCAACGTAATACCATCTTTGTTAGTCTTAATCTTCTCCTTATAAACTCCAGCCTTTACATAAATCACAAACCGACCCCCAGTAGCTGCCTGAATGGCCTCCGACACCGTCTTATAGTTCCCTGATCCATCTTTCGCAACCACCACGTTAGCTTTGACGGTGGTTGCCTGAAGTAGTTTCCTGTTCTTCGGCGAAACCCATTTGGGAAACATCTCTGCCTTTTTACCACGAGTTGTGTTCTTCGGATTATCGGAATTACTCGAAACACGGTTGACGAGAGCTAATAGATTACTCCCCAACTGAGAGGTATAGCCTATGCGCTTGGAAAGGTCGAGCCTGAGATTCTCGGAGCTAGTGAGGCTGAGGCCGTGGTCGGCGGCGTAGTCCTTGCACGTTTCTTGGAAAGTCAAGGCGGCACTTAGCCATGCCTGAATGTCTTGCTTGTTTTTTGAGGGAGATTTCTTGAGAGCTATTAGGGATTGTTCTAAGCGCTTCAAGGACATCGTCATTAGCTCTTCACAGTAGTCTGCATACGTACCACAAAAGAAAATTATAAGAAAAACCAAATACCAATTAAACATGCGTTAGGTATGCATGAATGGTGAAATTAGCCACTGACTGATAGAAACTAATAGAAACTTTCAAAACCAAAATTAATTCTTGCCATTTAAACTTCAGTAGAGAGAAATTGATAGAAACTTATAAAACCAAATTAATTCTTCCCTTAAAATAAAAGCTTTGATATTAATAAGTTGAACGATAAGTTTATACTTTGAAAGAACGAAGCAAACAATAATTTGAAAGAACTTCTTTCGTTCGTACTTTCAGACACAAAATAAGATAAAAGAACGAAGGAAACAAGTTAATACAGTACTTGTGATCGAATAGTAAGTATATCATGCAGTAGAAAATGACCTTTGCTGCCAGAATCGTGTGTGGGTTGAGAATCACGGACTTCAAATAATTGAGAGCTGAATTTGGAAAACTCAGAGGAGGTCAACCGGGTTTCATAAATGGTTTTGTTAACAAGAGCCGACATTATATCAACATGTTGAGGATCCTGGTGCCCAGAACCAGAACCACCCAACCCCATTAAGCTTTGAAAACAAATGCTGGGATATCTTGTAAAGCTGCATTCCTTTTGAACATAGACTTGGTACTTCTCCAAGGCAGCCCCAGACACTGAGGCCCCTCCCAGTACCAAAAGGAACCCTATCACCACAAACTGAAACATATTTCCTAAACTTTAGAGAGGTACCTAAAATTTAGTGAGGTATCAAACAAACTGGTGCGTTATAGCCAGCTGAGAATGGGGCCTGAGATTTATAGGGCGGGAAAATGGGCAAGGTCTCTACAGTCGGAACCCTAAATGCATGCAAAGGTGTCATTCCAATGCTGGTGGGGTGTCACCCATAACAAATGAAAATGGGGTTCGACTGTCTGTGTCATCATTCCTTCTGAATTATTTCTGTGGGCACATATTCTGGATCGTCCAGCTCGATATATAGTACATATACCTTCACTATTCTTGATTATGATTCTGTAACGACCTTGTATGATACATGGATGCTCTTTTCCACATACGGTTACGAAGTCCAAACCCCTCCTCTAGCTCGATCGGAAAATGAAGCTTGAATTAGAAGCAAATTGATCATGGCAATTTGGCAACGAAAAGTTTTGTTAATGCATCAATTCATGGATACATAGATAATCAATCAGTTGCAGTTTGATTCCTGAAGTATCGAAACACTTCCTTTTATTACACGATACACCCACATGTAAACTTTTCAAGCTCTGTAAACGAACCCTAATTAGTTGTAAATTTGTGATTAATTAGCATGAAAATACCAACTAACCCCTTAGAGCACATCCACCCATAAGTCTTCGATCATTGGGGAAGGCTTGGATCACGGGTGTGACTTGGGTCCCCACGTGGTATTTACGATTTATTGAATTTTATGTTACTTTTGTTATTAATTAATAAAGGTTTATAATGCAAATAAATGAGAAATACTAACGAAAATATATAACTTAAGTAAATTTAGTTTTACCACACAAAAAAAAGTATATTTAGTTTATGTAGATATTAAAGTATGATGTATACAAGAGTTTATATTAATTAAAATATTATTTAGCATCAAATTAAATAAATACCATGACATATGGAACTATAAAATTTAATTCAAACTAGGATAAACAACACCCAAAAGTTTTCTAAAATTATTTGTAGCCAATGGGTGACTTTTGGTAGCATATTCTAATTTTTTCATTAACTAATTAATTATGAAATGCTTAAAGAAATTAGGGTAAAAAATTTATTTGTAGAAATCCATTTAAATATTCAAACCAACCAACAACCCTTTGACACATGTCCTTAGAGAGTGGGGGTTTGTCTTGCATGTTGCAACAACAAGTGCAACACAGGTGAATATGAAAGGATAGTGAAACACACGCTGACACGCATGCAAGGTCTGCGTCAGTTGTTGCCTTACATGGCCGATACAATAGTGGAGCCCTGTTGCTTGGCTGATGTGGCGATGAAGGCCCATGTCTTCATTTTTCATTGACTGGGTCAGACCCTGATGACCCGGATCTGACCCAAGTGAAAGTGAAAGAAATTTTATGGATGGAGGAAGGTTTTTTTCTGGTTTGGTTTTCGTTTGACATGACGAGGTCTAGGACTTGCTTTTGGGGTTAGGATGGATTTGCTCTTTAAGGGCAGTACTGCAGTAGGAACTACGTTCGATCATTGAGGATATAGTGACCAAACCAAATTATAGATATATATGGTTGAAGAAATCCCCACAAGTGAAAGAACCGCACGATCCCTTGTTTTGTTTTGATGATCAAATTTCAAATTGATTTGTTTTTTTTTCTTACTTTCAGATAATAAATGATTTGTTTTTTCTTTTTTTTAGAAAGTTCAACGTTACATACGGGTTGATAAAGATTTCACATTGGAAAATGTTATTGAAAGTATGTAAGGATTGAAATGACATAATTATGTTTGGACATTTGATAGAACTCATCAAAAAGTCAACAACTAGTCCTAATCTTGATGGGAAAAAAAGATGAAGCTAGCTATAGCATGACAAAGGAGATCGTGCTAAAAGCATAGACGGGCGTCAATAGCTTTTGTCATTTTACCTATGGAATCATGAGCTTCCGGAATCGAAAGACTATATGTTACATCTTGAATCTCGTTTTCGAAAAGTGGCAGTCATATTCACTTAAGTCGAATTATAAACCTTTACACCTTTTAATCAACACCATATAAACCTTATCCGTGCATGTAATTCCTATGCCAGCCAGGTACAACCAGTAATCTTATTGGTTGATTACTCTCCATTTCTAATTAGAAATTTCTATGAGAAATCCTAGTCTAGAACAACCTAGCTTTGAGGAAGTGCGCACTGGAAGCTTAGTGCGCACTGAAAGTGCATTATTAGGTTGGTCGCTGTACGTAGGACGTAGCAGAAGTAAGAGCTTTCCAGGTTCTTCAGCATTTTCCACGTACTAAACCAAATACCAATTATGAAGTATGGAAAACGATCGATTTATATATCAGATTAGACCATACATGCAGAAGCGAAAGAAACTAAATACCATCCGACACAACGATAACCAACCCATGATATGTTTCTGTATCCATCTGCAGCTAATGCAGCAATGCAGCATGATACATGTCATCTGGTTCTTTCACACTTTCGAATAGTGGCCCCTAATCGAGAACACGCTGAAGCTAAGCTTACATTACCTCTTATAGATGGTAATATGATTTGAAAAAGATCGATCAACGGGGAGTAAAATCGCTGTAAAAGTTTACGAGGTAATAGCTAGCTATTACATGCAGTTAACTCATGGGATTCAAGAAATCTCTGTCGGTAGGATAGGGAAAGCCTTGCGCAATGAAAATTGAAGCACGACATATGTTCTTTTTTCTAAAAAAGGTCCCTGCAGGTGAAATGCTTCAAACATCACTTTTTATGCCAAGTACGTCGTAGCTAGTTTGAACAATTATCAGGCCGTTTGAGACATGAGGCATGCACTTTTTATATGGACGTATTTTAGTTTGTATATGATCAAGTATCGTGCTATTATGCATCTCAACCACCAAGCTTGATTGAACAGGTTTGATAAGCAGCGGTCCAGTTTGGCCGTCGACTCGAGAGAATTAATGGATGGTTTCAAACATCTTGGAGGTCAATCCCTGTCATGGGATCCATAAAAAATAACATTGAATTGATCTTAATATGAATATGTGATATGACCTCTTTAATTAACCAAAGTTTATACAATTAGGATTCGGTTAGTTTGACACTAGGAAAGTAGAAAAATTTACACACGGTTGTTTATCTTTCTTTATCAACGGTAGTTGATCTTCGGTAATGGATTAATAGTATATATAGAACTCCAACGAGTACTATTGTAATGATATGCCCTAGCTAGCTAGAGTTGTAATTTGTGTCATATATGAAATTACTGACACGATCGAAGAGCAAAGAGTATTACTCCTTGTTCATTAGAATTCGAGTCAATTTGATGTAATAGGAGAGCACACCTATTGTCAGGTTTTCAATATGACAAAGTAATATGAGATTTACATCACAAATTAATTAAAAATAGATGAAATGGTTATAAACCATTATAAATCCATAAGTAATATCTCATATATCCCATTATGGATATGTTCATATATCTCAATCTTCTGATCATGACTTCCGTGATGTGTCAACGTTGATTACTACTTTGATATTAAAAGTTGTCTTTCTATATCGTGACTTTCACAAGTCGCTGTGAAATGTTTAATAAAAAGTGAAATAATGTTTTCGTTAAAATTGTGTTGACAATGGGAGTTTAGTTTGCGTGTAGCTTTGAAAATGTTTTAGAAAGGTTTGAGGTATAGTACGTGTGTACGAGTGGCGTACTACTTTGAATATTTCAATTAGGTCACATTGCAATTGTCATATAGTTATAGTGGGTCATTGGTCATACTCAGAAAAGAAATAGTGGCATTGGCAGAACCTTTGATATTGGACTAGGCAACTTTTATTGTTTGTGATGTGTTGTTTTGATCAGTCAAGGGACATTAGCACATGCAATTGAATGTGATTGATGCAACTCATTTATATAATTACGAGTTAGTCACCGTCTTACCGATGTATATCTTTTTTTTTTCTACTTTTAATTATAGAATGATTCTATTAGACTTAAAGTCAATAACGACACGAAACGATCGAAATCTGAATGATCTGAGAACCACTCACACACAAAACAAAGTACTTGCTACAAACTACAAATTGACAACTCCAAGAAAACTAATGTGCTATATTAGATACATAAATACATACTATAATTAGCGCAAACGTCACACAAAATAATATTTGTATGTAACGAAAAATAAAAATTATACCAATGGTCCAAGAAGCTTAAGCACCAAGTATATGGATACAAAACTAAAAGGGAAAATGCCCAAATACACAACAATAGGGTTTTCATAGCCTAATTCCATGAAAAACATTTTGTTTAGCCCGTTCCAATGTTTCTTAACAAAAATACATTTTTACCCCTAATCTTATTATCTATCTCCTCTCTCTCACCTCTCATTCTCATATGCAATCTCTCTCTCTCTCTCTCTCTCTCTCTCTCTCTCTCTCTCTCTCTCTCNCTTTCTTCAACTACCAGACGCCGCCNCAGCCTTCGACGACCGGTACGCCGCCCGTTTGCCCCGACTTCGTCCGATCTGTTCCAATTCAACCATCGCGGTCAATCCATGTCTTGGCCAGGCTTCCACACAGCTCTCTCTCTCTCTCTCTCTCTCTCTCTCTTCGACGAAGGATGCCGCCGCAGCCTTGACGACGGACGCCGTCGTCACCTCGACTTCATCAATCTGTCTGATTCAACCATCGCGGCCAAATCCATGTCGTTTCGGAGCTGGGCGGCGCAGGGCAGGAGTGCGTCGACGATGGGCTGGGTTCGTGCCGAGATGATGGTGCTGCCGGGGTGCGCTCAGGGTTGGAGTTCGATTCGGGCTGGATCGTGGCTGGGGAAGGGCGTTGTTTGCCGGCGCTTGTTCTGCACAGTGAGGTGCGCCGGGGTCCGTGGAGGAGGCCGGTGTGCTCGCCGTCGGGGAAGGTGGGTGCCCAGAGAAGAACTCAAGTCAGTTAGAGTTTTTTTTTTAATTTTTTTTTATCCTTACATTTGAATATTGGGGTCAGTAAGTTATTATTTGAGGTTTGTAATCTGATTATTAAGGGTTGGTAAGTGATTATTTGAGGTTTGTAATCTTATTATTAAAGGCTAGTAAGTGATTATTGAGTGTCAGTAAGCAATTATTGGGTGTCAGTAACTGATTGAGGGTCAGTAACTAAGTTATTAGGGATCAATAATTGATTATTGGAGGTCAGTAACTGATTATTGGGGGTCAGTAACCAAGTTATTGGGGGTCAATAATTGATTATTAGAGGTCAGCAACTAATTATTAGGGGTCAGTAACCAAGTTATTAGGGGTCAGTAACTGATAATTAAGGGTCAGTAACTGAGTTACCGGTGATGAGAATCCGACGACCAGAGAAAATTTGAGTTATTAGAGGTCAATAATTGATTATTGAAGGTCAGTAACCAAGTTATTGAGGGTCTGTAACTGATTATTGGGGGTCAGTAACCGAGTTACCGGAGAAAATTTGAGTTATTGGGGGTTAGTAACCGAGTTACTGATGATCGGAATCTGGCGACTGGGGAAATCCGACAACCAAAGTCTGGCGACCGGTGATCAGAGTCTGGCGGCTGGTGGCCGGAGTCCGGTGAGGTTCCGGCCAATTATTCTCTCTCTTCCACTTTTTCTCTCTATGCATGTTTAAGGGGTGAGAGTAAAATAGTCTTAAAATAATATGGTTTGTTAAGACTTTAGTAAATATTTGTGCATTTGGGCATAAAAAAGGGTACCATATATTGAAATGGGCACATGAAAAAGATTATCATTGGAATGAAAAATAAGAGGTTTAAATTAATACTAAATGAGCATTTTCCCAAACTAAAATTCAATTTTTTTTCCCGACACAATTCAAATTTCAAAAGCTATCTCTATAATCCCAATTTCAATTTCAAAGAAATAGCTGAAAAATAGTTCAAGACATAAATGGACTGGGCCAAAAGACACAAAAAAGGCCAGTGAAAAAGTGCCACACAAGCCCAAAAAATCCTGGCCCACATAGGCATAGCTAAAAGCCTAAAACTGATTACTGATACAGGCAGTGAGGCGGAGCAGTCTTTCTGGGTTCATTGTTCTTCAACTGCAGAGCAACCAAGTCAGTTGTACACAAAGCAATATTGAGTTCTTGTGAATTATGATGTTTCAACAGCTCAACTTGTAAGCTTTCTCTTACTATATCTATGACTTCAAAGAATTTAAAGGTTGCTACTTTAAGTTTATCAACCATGAATCTCTTAGAAAGAGAAAGTCTCTGTCTTTTTACTGTTCCAAGAAGTTAAAATTACTGAATTCATACCCATTTAGAGAATGAGAAATATAGAAATTTGAAGGTAATAGTAACTGAAAGTTGAAGCTTTATTCATTAAGATTCTCTTCAAGTTTCATTTATCTTTTGCATTCAAAGCTAATGATATGGTTGTTGTAATGAAGGCCTCCCTGTTCAAAATGGGTTATTGGTTTTCAGATTCATAGTTTAGTTACCGCATTGAAATTTGCCCTTGAGGATATGATCCTTCTCTGTTTGTGTTTGATTTTAATATGAAGTAATGACCTTGTATTGTAAATATAAGAGTTATCTATATCTTTGTGTTTTTGTTATTGAACTTAAAATATACAAGAGAAGAGAAGTGAGAGAACTCTGGGATTTGGATTGAAAGTTTGAAACTGAGCTTTACCAAAAATAAGTAGAAAATGATGATCCATTTTCTACTTTGAAGCACCAAAATACACCCCTTCAACTACAATGGACAACGTCTCCACTTTTTTGTGACAAAGTTCTGAAACCTAGCATTCAGTGTTTGAGTACAAGTACGACCTCGCTAGCATTTCTTAGTTTTCTACAAGACGAACATCTGTTGCACGTATTTCATTTTTATGTTAAGGCTAATGTATATTAGTGTGTTGCAAGATACAACAGGTTGTCAGTTTCCCTGCCTGGTTGATCATCAGTCTGAAATAAGAAATTGACAACATCACTTACGTTCGAGACACAAATGTTTCCACTAATCTTTCTTGAAATTCTGATCCCTTTGGTATATGAAAAATGAGGGCCTTGGCTAGTTATCAAACAAGCCAAATCGAACAGGAACACCATTGTTATTCTTGAGCCAAGCATTCCCTTTCAAGAAGGGACCTACAGTAAATTGCATAGCCTCATCCTTGTTAAGGACCTTGAAGCCAGGCCATGTTACTCTGTTATCAGTCTTGGAACTGTCTCCATTGTTGTTATACTCACCATAAAATAGAGTCTTTTTTCCAAAGTCTCCATCCATTTCATACCATCCCTGTTGGTCAATCACATCCTCTATTGTAGACTCCATCACTATGGTTCTTGAGTACTCCTTCCATGGCCTCCCAAGGTAACTCTTGAATTGGGATTTTTCAGACTCAAATTCTTTTTCTGGTAGAATCTGGCATTTGTGCAACACTATTCCCGTGGTTTCACGTTTGTCTGTTCTTCCTTGGGCTGTAACTGTGTTCGAATGGTTTTCCTGAGGTTTGCGGATATAAATTAAGCAGTTCTGGAAGATAGCAGCAGCATCACCAAAGATAAAATCAATGGTGCCAGAAACAACCGAGCTTTTGTAGAACTGCCGATGAGCCTGTACAAACAATGTGCTTTGGTACCCTTCAAATCGGCAATTGAGGAATACAGCACGGTCTGCTAGGACTCTAGCTGCCACTGCCTGTTGCTTGTCACGACCAGCTGTGTTTCTGAATCCCATGGACTTTGCAATGAGACCTTCTCCTAAGGCCACTGCAATACAAGGTTGAAAGGAATGAGCAAGATATAAGATACACAGCTTAACATGGTAATGAGGTAACCCTTACACCCCATGTTCTATTTGCATTAAGTCGAGCATGCATTATGATGATATTGTTGAGCCATACCAAAACTTGCAGTTTGGAACATTTTAACTCCGTCTGCCGAGTTCTTATTCCCAGTGATGATGCTCTTCTGTGATCCATCACCATATATGGTAACATTTGGCATCTTCTTTGTCACAGTAACACTCTCATTATAGACTCCTTCTTTAACATAGATGATATACCTGCATGTTCATAAGTATACAACTGTTTAAAATCATAATGCACTCTATGGCACCACTCCATGCATGAAGTAATTAAACAGCACAACACAAACCTTCCTTCGTATTTTTCAGGCATGGCTGACAATGCTTGACTAATGGATTGGTAGTTCCCACTGCCATCTTTCGCCACTGTGACATTGGGTGTGGGCATTTCATCGTTTTTCTTCAACACCCTTCGCTCGTCATATGTCAGCCAGGAAGGAAAGCCATTCTTGTCCTGTGCCAGAAGACGACGTGATGAACCTGATGATGATTTACTGCCAGGTACTTCGGAAAGTAGTGAAATCATGGCAAGGGAATTGCTAGTGAGCTCCTTGGTGGCCTCCAAGGTCTTGGTAATTTTAGACTTCCCATCTCCATCAGGAAACCCATCAATGCATGTTTGCCCGTATGATATGACCGCACTCAACCAACTGTTCAAGAGACCGATCCTCATTTTCCCAGAACTGGTAGTGTTGCCAACTTGATACACGGATTGTTCTAGTTCTTCCTTGGCATCGTCAAAGAGTGTCTTGCAATCCTCAAAGGCTTTCTTCTCTTCCTCTTTGTCAAAACTGACCTCGCTGGCTTTGCTGAAGGCACTCTTGGCCTCATCGGAGGCTCCAGAGATGATGGCCTTGATGACTTCTCTGGGTTTAGAGATGGGGTCCTTTTTCTTTGAGAACACTTCCTTGCACTTGTCCTTGTAATCAGTTGACCCGCACATCTGCTCTACAAGCTTGCTAGAAGTTGATGGCTTATCATCGGTTGAATTATTATCCGAATCTGGTCTCTTTGGTGGTGGTGAAGCAGGTTTGCTATCTTTTTTGGTTGCCTCGTGCGTCTTCAATTTGTTCACAATGAATATGGCTCCAACGATAATTCCAATAAGGAGGATCACCGCAACAACTGCGATGAGAATCCTCTTCTTGAACTTACGGGCATTCTCGGTCTTTCGCCGCTCAGTTATCTGGTCGAAATCCTGGAATGCCATTGATGAGGGTGGCTAAGGCAGAGTAGCCTACTCTGCCTTAACAATTCAGGCCAGCCACACACAACAGAGTGGGAAATACGATGCGAAAGAGATGCAAAGAGGAAGGTGCTACAGCTTTAACCAAAATCTCCTCTCCCTATCTCTCTGTTCTTTCTGTTTGAAATTTGAGTCTCATTATTATTTTGGCAATTGACAGAAGAGGTCTGGTCAGGAGAGTTTTTTAGGTGTTCTATTTTTTTCTCTCAAGTTTGTTGAAGATGGCAGCTAGTATCCTTTCCTTTCCAACCGCAACTGCCCCCTAATTCTTTCCTCCACAATTCAACTTCCCAAAATTACTTTTCTACCACACTCAAAACTATATATGAACATAGTAATTCACTTCTGTCAATTAATTCCAGGCTCTCTTCTCTGTGAGGTTCTTATTAAGCTATAACCAACTCATGCCTACTCTCGTGTCATGTATATTTGACAATTACAGATCCACATCACATATAATGTTAGAACGATCAGATTTTTACCATGTCAGATTATCACATTATTCGGCGTTGGTGCTTACCTGTTATGATGTGTTACACATTATGTAATTAGAAATGGAAAAATTGTTGTAAATTGTATGTTTTGCATTTGTTTTTAAATTGTTCCTGTACCGCTCATACAGTTAGAGCTTCATGCCCAAATTGTAGCTTCTATATGTCTATTTGAATTATAAGAAACATTGACATTCCATCTTAACTTGCAGGGAATTCTTCATTTCTTTGAAACAAGAACATTACTAACACTTCAGTAGATCAGATGCCATCATCATAAGGGAATGAAGTGTACTGCAGCCATTCATCACCTACAATGAACTCTGATACTGAGAAATTTGAGGCATCATAGTAGTCCATAATATGATACCCTGTCCAGTTTACTCTACTATCCGTCCCTGAACCAGGTCCATAATTTTCATACTCTCCATAGTACAAAGTGTCTAAGCCTAGATCCCCAGACCAATCTTTCCACCCACTCGGGTCAATGAAGTCATCAATGTAGGACTCTAGGAAAACTGTCCTAGAGTACACCCTCCACGGCCGGCCTAAGTAACTTTTGACACTGCCTTTGTTGGCGTACAAGTCATCAGCAGCCACGACTGAACAATTCTGTATTGAGATTCCGGTATCCTCCTCTTCGCTGTCCCTGGCTTGTGCTGTGATAACGGTGAACTGTCCCGGCATTGGCATCTTGGATACAATGTTGCAGTCTTGGATTACAACAGCGGCGTTACCAAATATGTAGTCGATGGTCCCTGAGATGTCACACTCTCTGTAAAACTGTCTGAAAGAGTGCACGTACATCGTGTCTTGGTAACCGCTGAAGGCACACTTGTACAATGCAGCAAGGTCTGCATTTACTCTCAATGCAACTGCTTGGTGCTTCTCTGGTCCTGCTCTGTTTTCAATGCCTATGTCTCTTGCCAGAAAGCCTTCCCCGGATACAGCTGAAAGTTTAGGAAGTTGGGGAAAAAGCCAAGTGTGATTAATCAGCTCAAACTTAGAAACCCATTAACAACCTTTATGAAAAACAGGAACGAAAATAGTTTGCCTCATCATTTTCTTAACAAATTTGATGACCCTATCTGTTCCGAAATGTGAACAAGATTAGTGATGAACATGCAACAAAACAAAAATTGTTTTGATAAGATTCTACTTACCTAGTGTTGCAGATCTGAAAGTGGTCCAACCATCAGCGACACTTCTGATGCCACTGATGACAGTGATGTCACTTCCATCTCCAAGAAGAACAATGTTCGTCTTCCAGCTTGGGATTTCCACATTTTCATCATAAAACCCTTTTTTGACATAGATAATAATCCTGTCAAAACTATTATTTGGAGCAAAATTAACAGCATCACTGATGGTGGTGAAGTTCCCACTACCGTCAGCAGATACTGTCAACACTTCACTCGGGTCATATTCGTCACCGGAGCTCTCCAAAATCCGGCGATCTCTCCTAGAAATCCATGCAGGAACTCCCAACAGACGCCGGTTTTTACGGCCTTTTGGACTAGGCACTTGACTCTTGAGAGCAGAAAGAGAGTTGCTAACATACTTGTATGTACTAGTTAAGGAACTGACCAGGGTTGGCTTCATTGGACCAGAAGCAGAATCCAAGCCTTCCAAGCAAGTGTTCTTGTTTGTGAGGGCAGCACTGAGATAGGCTTTTGCATCCCTTAGTTTCTTGCTGTTCGATGACTTCACTCCAGAAACTGATCGCCGTATGGAAGAAAGTGTGATCTGATGGAGGTCTTTGCAGTCCTGGATTGCTCCCTTTTGTTTCTCAACTATGTTCGAGTATAGTCCCGCCTTGTAGAAGAGATCGGAGAGCTTTGTGGCTTCAGATAGCGCGATTTGGAGGGATTGGAGGAGGTAAGTGAGGATGTTGGGGGAGATGTTGATGGAGATTGAGAGCTTCAGTGAGTCGAAGCAGACATCAGGGTAAGGTGTGGACTTGCAGAAGGACTTAATGGAAGACAAATGGGGATTGAGAGTATTAGTTGTTGATGATGAAGAAGAAGAATTGTTGAGAGCCTTAGTTGTTGAGAAGAAGATCATACAGACAAGCAGAAGCTGCAAAAGCACTTTTGGGCTGGAGGAAGCCATAGCTCATAGGAAACTCGGTGAGAGACAAAACTGACTTAAACATGTAAGAGAGTAGAGAAGCATAAGAGTTTGTAACTTGCAGAGAGACATATAAATAATCTCTTTGGGAACGTAAGCTGCATGGTTTTGCTTACTGTTAATTACTGATTAAGTAACACAGATTCTTATAAGCTTTTGAAAAAATATGAAAGGATTTATACAATATCAGAATTTTTTTGTTTTCATCTAAGCTAAACTCACGGGAATATACAGTAGACTTTATAATTTGTATTGTTGCGACTCTTGTCTCGTTGAAAAGTTCCAAAGTGGATCAAGGGAAGGGGGACTGTATTCAGAAAATGTTGGTATTTCATGTTCTTGTAGAACAGATATGTTTAATTATTCATTAGGTTATGCATCTGTGTATCTCTGATTTTGGTTCCATAATGGAGCTTCATGTTGGCAGGATTCAGAGTAGGTATGGGAGGAAGGTAATCTGAAACATGTTGTTTACCTTGTACAAAATTGGTAATGTGAGCTCTCAATTGTTGTTCGAGCTTTACATGGACTTCAGTTCACAAACTTCCAAAAGATATGAAAGGAATGGTCTCAGCTCAAATGATGAAGACAAAGAAGTAGAACTAACATGGCTTAAATTTCACTATCAAAGGATCGGATAAAACCTTGAGCTAATAATTATTAGCAAAGTCTGATAGTATTGTAGATCGATGAGCAAATTGAGAAACATGCACTTACAAAAACATAGAGGGAGAAAGGAATTACGTCTGGTCTAAATTTTACATGAATTGAGAATATAATATAATTATAGAGTAATGGTAGGTGAACCATTATTTGGAGAACCACCTAGAGCCCACATGACGTGACGGTTGATGTGGCATACCAATATCATCAAAGTTTAATTTCTTATTCTTTTGTATTTCTGTTTTTCTTATTTACTATAATTTCTTTTTCTTTTATTTTTATAATGTGTAACATGTGTTTGGTGAAATACAATTTGTGATCATTATTTATGAATACACACAAACAATGTATATTAAGTTAAAATTTATAACTACAAGTGTCGGTTAACTCATTACTAGAATAGATATTAGATATTGCAAATTTTACGTCTAGTCTTATTCTATACATGAATTGAGAATATAATAATGTATGACATGTGTCGGTGAAATATGATTTCATGATCGTTATTTAAAAATACACACAAAAAATGTATATCAAGTTAAAATTCATATCTATAAGTGTCGGTTAACATCTACTACTAGCTAGAATACACAACATTGCAAATTTCACATATAGAAAGTTTAGACAACATGATATTTGCTGCATTGCAACTTGTGTGTTTGTCTGGTGAAAAATCACGGGGGACAAAGACAATATGTGCATCAATATTATTGAGTTTGTCCTAATATATTTGCCGATATCTCACATGTCCAGATTCTTTACAACAGTTTTATAGCCTTCTTTTGTCTGCAGATGTACCTGTCTCGCCGATTCACTTGGTGTATATGCTAATTTGTTCTCAATAGAAATTAACAAATAGGCCAAGAAATATAAGTTCAAAAACACAATTGGTTTATTCAAGTAACATAATCCAAAACTATTATTTCTTGCCCTGTATAAAAGGGAATTATTTGATGTTTGTTGTTCTTGTTTATTTCCAACCAAGGTATTCAAAAAAACATTAAGGGCAATCTTAGTCGCTCTATTTCGAAGATGTAATGCCAAGATGAAAGCAGTTAATTTGCAAACTGCATACATTGAAATTAAATTACGTGATCAGTAAGGAACACAAGCTCTGAAAGCAAGTGATCCAGCGCAGAAGAAAAAATCTTGAAATGTCAAACATATATATATGGTGCATGCAGCTTATGTACGTGTACTTGACATAAGTTGTTGCCAAGTCTATTTTCAATAGAATTTCGAAGCATAATATCTAGCAGACAAATATATGATCGACGAACCGTATCCCAACCTATATATAAAGGTATTTATTGGATACTCGTCCTTAGCTAGTTAGCTTAATGGATTCTAGCTAGTAGATCGAATCAATGATTAGATACGTACAACTGCTTAAACCCTATTGCTAATCCCCCAATCGATCAGTATATTTGACAGTTGACACCAGTAGAGGGATAACCATAAGATTCATAGCTATATGATAAACTGCCCTACTGTGGAGTGCCCTTCACCTGACTCGGCTCGTTAAAGTCCAAACACTTGATACTCCGGCCATTTAACCCGGTTCAGGCGGCCGGCTCACTCAGTCCCGTATAGTTCATACATGCATGCTTGATGCATGTACTCCGATCCCCTTAGTAGTTAGTACAGTATCCCTAAACGAGTGGGAACCTTGTCACTCTAGGGTACTCTAGCCACGTACCTTTCAAGCTGTATATAACACTGCAAAAGAAACTGAGAAAGACTGCGCGAGTGCATGAAAATGGTTCTTGAATATGTCTGAGGCTGCAGCTAATTACAGGAACGAGTCAGCTGATATATATATATATATATATATATATATATATAATATATATGTTGCAGAATTGGCCGGCCGGCCAGCACTTGCGGCCGTGGAATGAGAAGCTGGTGGACTCGCGATCGCTCGAGTACTTGCGGCCATGGGGTGTGATGGTGTTGATTTGCTTTAGTGAAGCTTGACTGGCTGAACCGAGCGATCGAGTCAAATGGCAGGGGTATAAGAAGTGCATGTAAAGAGCATATATAGGATGTATATATATCACATATATACATGGATGTACTGTAAAATTTATCATATCTACATCACTTAATTTGAAGTTAATTTTTATTCGGAATCTAACGCAGATATATGTTTTGGTATGTTCAAGTTGATTACGTTACTGTACGTATTAAAGTATAAAAACCATATAATTAACTAGTTCCTGAAATAGAAGCAGTAGAACATTGTTCCAAAGTTTAGCTATCGAATTGTGGGCGGAAGCTTAAAGCACAAATGTGAATTGAGCTCTATAAACCCTCATTGATAATGTACCTACTACCAAATTAAGTACATTATTATTATTATTATTTCAGTACTTAGATATTATCCAGTATAGATAGAGATAATATAATCACAATTTGGACAACCAGGTCCTTTGGGGCCATGCATGCATGTTAGTTGTACGTATATTTCTTATATATTCTGGGAAAAGACTGATCTGGACGAGAATATAAACCAACAGATGTGGAATCACGTATATTTGATATAATTAAACAGAAACTGGATCAAACAATTATACTCTTATATGTGTTGGGAAAGAAGGCCAGAAAGAAAGTCATTTTCTGAAATAAAGGCAAGGAATAATGCACATATGAATGTAAAAGATGGAAGCATCAAGCATCACGGCGCGGTCCTTTTCTAAAAGAATGCATGGCTCATGGCTTTAGGGAAAGAAGGAGCTGCCCATGCCTTAAAGTGAAAACGCGTGTGTACACAGCTTGCAAGCTTTGAGCTACAAGTAGTGTGCTTCAATGGCAAGAAACCCCTAAACCCCGTCCATATCGATCACCAGAAACAAACGCGTTTCATGATATCATGGATTTGTTGCATTCAGTGGCTGTTAATGTGTTACAAATAGAAGCCATGCATTCATTTTAGAATCAAAATAAATACTCGTGACACCATATACTTTACTTCTCATCGTTATCATCTTATTACATGTATTGATTAGTCGGCATTGTCATTGATTCCACATGCATATCGTTGTTATCAATAGACTAATTATCTTTTTCTTTTATAACGAAAACAAAATCGCAATCAAAACCACGAGCACAACTGCTTCCAAGAGAAAGAATGCACTTATTGATAGGCACTTATTGTTCTCTATGATTTAACATGAAAACGTATTTGCAAAGTCGCAAACTGTGGACATTAATTTCAAACAACACCAATGCGCGGCATAGTTTAATTAGGCATAGAATGCAACACAAAACATGATGATGCCAACATAACAAAACCCTATATACGACACTCGATTACTTATTACTGCTGTAAAGATGTAAAAAAAATTGGTTTGAGGACAAATGATTTAGGTTCAACCGTGAAACTCTATATCATCAACTGCTTGAATCCTTATTAAACCCCAAAGCCTGAAGTATATTTGACACCAGTAGAGGGCAACCACAGGTTTCCTTCAATAAACTCGGCCACTGTATAGTTCTTGGCCTGACCGGACTGGTTAAACTTTTGATATCCCGGCCAGGTAACCCGGCTTCCCAGTCCCGCTCCAGGGCCATAATTCATGTACTCTCCATAGAACAATGTTTTCAAAAACATGTCACCGTTCCACTCTAGCCACCCTGCAGGCTTTATGATATTGCTCATGAAGGACTGCATGATTATAGTTCTGGAATATTCCTTCCATGGTCTACCAAGGTATGTAGGTGTGCTAGAGTTAACTGGGGTGGCTAACAAGTCCGGATGTGCAGAAATGTTGCAGAATTGGAACGAAAAGCCGGTCGGCTCATCTTTGTACTTCCGGCCATGGGCTGTGATGCTGTTCTTTTGGTTTGGCAAGGCTTTTCTGGCTAGGATTTGGCAGTTTTGGAATATAACAGTGCCGTCACCGAAGATGAAATCAACAGTGCCGCTGATTTTGCAGTCTCGGTAGAACTGGCGCATAGAGTGCGTGTATAATGTGTCCTGATATCCCCGAAACTCACACCGGTAAAACGCCGAGAGGTCCGAGTCCGATCGTAGCGCCACCGCCATGTGCTTCTCCGGTCCTGCTGTGTTCTCGAATGTGATATCGCGCGCTATGAATCCTCTGCCACTAACAGCTGAGATTTACACATAGAATTGATAGAAATAAGATTATCAAGAGTGATGTCGAATTAAAATGTGTCGAACATGTCAAAACTCAAAGACTTGTCGACACTAAGTGTCTTGTGTTTGATCTTAAACCCTAAATATCCTACACAATTATGTAGGTTTAATTGATCCCCCTACACCAAGTCACCAACTAAAAAATGAACATCTCCATGTGACAGTGTGACACTAGATTTGCAGCTCGCATATATTGGGACCACAGACCTTAAATTAAAGTCTCATATTCCTCTTATCTACCATTTTAATGAGGTAACCATAACTAAATTGGTTGGAACATCACTATTCATATCTCACTGGTACAATATATCCATTTAGTCTTAGAGAAGAAGGGTCCTAAACGTACACACGTGAAAAATAGACAAGGACTAAGAGCAACAAAAATTGAAGAGAACTTCAAATTTCCCCTGTTTGTTCATTAAGGAAACAAAGTCGTAAGAGTCTAATGAAGAACAAGAAGCAAAGAGTGTACGTTACCAAAAGTTGCAGAGCGAAATGTGGTCCAACCATCCACAAAATTGTGATTCCCACTGATCACAGTAGCATCCATGCCATCTCCGATCATCATTATGTTCCATTTCTTCTTCTTGATTTCCACATACTCCTTATACAGCCCTTTCTTGACGTAAATCACATAGCGCTTCAAGCTGTAATCCGGTGCCGAAAGAATCGCGGCGGTGATGTTTGTGAAGTTCCCGGTTCCATCCTGAGCTACCACAACGTCCACAGGCACTCCATTTGCTTGTAGAAGTTTGCGGTCCTCGGCTTTAAACCACGCCGGAGTTTGGCCATTTGATGACTCGTGCTGATCAGAAGTTGGGTGCACTTGGCCGAGTAGTTCTAGAACCAAGGATGTTATTTGATTCAGGCTACCGGACACCAAACTTTTGACAATGCTGTTGGTGCCATCAAGTCCTTCATTGCATGTGTCTTGATTAACCAGTGTAGCACTCAGCCATGTTCTCAGATCAGAACTTAAATTCCCAGTGCTGTTATGTTTACCTGCAAGTGATTCAAATTGTGTCTCTTTGTCAATTACTAGCAGCAACTGAAAATGGACTCATTCTAGCTTATAGGGAATTGTGTGCGTTGGGATCTGTGTGTCTGAAAAAATGAAGTGGATTCATTACATTGATTTTATTTGCATGTAATAAGTGATACCAGATCTAGGAACTCAAAATTACATTCGGAAATAATAATTTTGAGCTTGCATTTCCTTTTTGTGTTGCATTTTCGATCGAATTGAGTCAAGAACAGTGTAAACAAAGCTTGTCCGCTTACAAGCTAATGAATATCAAGAAAAAAAATCTAAGCCTCAACTTCAAAAAGCAAAAACAAAAAACAAAAACTAAAAGAAAATTGACCAGAATTCAAAGTTGCCAAAACAAGTATACTATTCTCAGTACCTGAAGTATGAATGTATGATACAACAAAGTAAACTAGAAAGCTGCAAAATAATTATGTAATGAAGTCGGAGATATGCTAAATCTACTAGTACTCACCATTCTTATTCTGGGTAGCAGAGAGAGTCCAGCTCAACTGATCAGTCGAGTCATCCATCAACTCCAGACAGTCGTCGACGGCATTCGAAAGCCGGAAATCCCCAAAACCCTTAGCAACGTCGGAGAGAATAGACACCACCTGCTGCAAAACATTAATGGTGTTGATGATCGACCCGCCAAACTCCGAGTTGGGAACTTTCAAACACTCGGACTGTATCGTGTTGCTGATACTTCCACACTGAGCATAATATGGGAACGATAAGAAAACCAGCACCAGTAGAAACCTTGGCGTCCACATTAGATGATCGGAAGCCATGAAGAAAGAAGTGATGGAGGATTTGGGAGGAGGGACAAGGTATATTTAAGGCAGAAGATATTGGGCTTAGGGGGTGGTTAGGTTGGCAGGTGAGGGGATTTAAGAGGGTGGTGGAGTCATGGTGCCCAAATGCAGCTTTGGGAAGACTGCATTGGTCTATTTATATATAAATCCAAGTGTCGGCGGTCCTCTATCTCTACTGTGCAGCTCAGATTCGAGGAAAGTGTTCGAAATCTCACATGCAAAGGCAAAATTATAAGAGGGTGTCTTTTTTTTCCTTCTTCTTTTCTTTGAATGCCAGTCTGATCATCACCATCATCATCATCATTCGTCAGTCATCACTGTATATATAGTATTTCTGGAATTGAGTACTGATTAAGTTAGCTAGTTATGTGACTACGTCTTCTTTTTTGAAATTTTGATTCACTCTTGCGATTAGGTTTTACTACTTGGGGACCCGAGAGGGCTATATAGGTCAGGTTTCTGTGTGCTTGTTTACTGCTTAGAGCGAGAGTGAGATTGGGAAGCCATGCATTGCTTTTCCAAGACCAGGAGTAATGATGCTAACATGGTATATATATCTCAAAGTTGAGTCATTTCTAACTCTGAGATTCCAAAGAGGCTAGGTCAATTACATTGCTAATTTCATAAGCAACATATATAAGTGGTATTGACCAGAGTGAAAGGAAAAGAATAATAATTTTGCATGGTTTTTATAGTCAATAGTTTGCTTTTTTAGAATTAAGGTTTACTCATGTTTTTACTCAAGTTGTAAGGGACGGTGGAGACTTGGTACGGTGAAAACAGTTTACTAAACATTCATCTGCTTCATCTCACAACAATATTAGAAATGATTTTTCTCATAATGATTGATTTTAAAAGTTAGAACTGATTCTTCTCACAGCACGTACGTATAACAATATCAAACTGGGTAGTCTTTGTAGTAATTAGAATCAATTACTTATATATATATACTATGATAATTAAACACTACTAAACTCGGCTGACCATATCTACGATCGACTAAACAATCATAGCAGAGTTATATGGAATGGAGGATCATGAAGATAGAAAGGCACATGTTATGTCTACATATAAGCATGCAATTCAAATCCAGAAAGAAAGAAACATTTCCTTAATTTCCTTAACTTCTTTATATTGTCTTCATCAATTACCAAACTTCAATCAGATCTCAAAACTTCTACTCCTTACCTTTACCAAACATAATTAAATTCATGACCAAAATATAAAACAACCACAAAAATCAACAAAATCCAAGTCTTGAAGATTTTACACTGATAATTGACACCACTTGTGTAGAGCAGGTAGGATCAAATTCAATGAGATTCTAGATAGAAATCATAGAAACACAATAAATAAAAAGGCATTCAACCAGTGAAGGGCTAGCTAAGGGTGGACCAATATATACATAATTAATTTGTTGAATAATCTTTCACATTTTTAAATCAAACACAGTGATGAAATTCAGTCAATTTTAAGAAGATTTGAATCAACTTAAAATATTGGAAACCCTTTAGTCTTTAGACTAATGCAAGCCACGTACACAGACAAATAGGTCACTGGCCATGCATGCATAGTTGTTTTATACCCACCTTTAACTACTGTAGAAATTCAACAGTATCAGCAATTACTGATGATCTGGGTGAAGATCATAACAAAATCGACAGGATTTGAAAGAATAGATATACAAAATATACAAAATGGAATGAAAGTGAAGGGAAAGCAGATATAGATGGATATATAGAAAAGAAAGTGTCATTTTCCGGAATTAAAGAAAAGGAATTCGAATTATAAATAGACAAATAGTTCAGAAAGAGATGTAAGAGCATCAGAATAAACAGTTCTTTTTCCAAAAGGAAATTAAAGCCAGAATGGGATGGCTCATGTGCTTCTCTTTAACAAGAAAACGCGTCTCTTCCACAGCTTGCAAGCTCATCATCTTCTTGTCTGGATTAAAAGCTTGGACGACTACTTCAATGGTGGTCAAGAAAACCCAGAATATATATATATATATATATATATATAAGTTCATCATATATATTGCGTCATTATGACATCATGACTTTGTTGCATTGCCTGGGTTTGTTAAGGAAAGCTAGCTGTGAATTGATTCCTGAGGGTTAAGAAGAGCTAGAAGCCATGGATATTCCGGTTGTTGTTAATCTATTGGCATTATTAGCATCATCCCACATGCACGTTATTTTCGTATTTAAGATTTGGATTTATTTGTTAATAAAAACAAGAGAGGGTGTTTATGGATGATAGAAACTCAGGGAGGCCAGCTAGCAATATTACGAACAATATTGCTACAGCTATAGTTTCTAACATTACTCATTTGGTTGGGATAAAACAAAACGAAAACATATATGATGCGTAACGTCTCAATAACAAACCTTGATAGCTAAGACTATGACGTGAAACTGTATAATTCATAACACTAAATTAATGAGATATATGACATACCATTGAACAAAATTACGCGTTGTATTTGTCTAATAAACTCTAAATGAAAGATGAATCACTATCTTATACCAACTCGAAGTAACATAACATGTTCATAAATTTCTTAATTCTCACGATTAATCGTTATCGTAAATATGTCCGGACAAATACTATTGCTTCATCATGTTCATAACTTCATATATATATGACCCCATCTATTGATTTTTGGAAAGGGACAATGCAATGTTGCCTTTTGACATATCAAAATGCGATTTCATTTTAATGTGTTCAATGCACCAAACGTAGAATATATAGCTGGTATACCCCATAACTTTAAGTTCTCATGTGCTTAAACATGTAGGCGATTCGTCTCTTTGGTGTAATTATGATTGGATATGAACAACCACCTCATGATCTGATTCCCTTTCCCTTTTCTCTCCA
Organism: Fragaria vesca subsp. vesca; assembly: GCF_000184155.1. Lineage (NCBI taxonomy): Eukaryota > Viridiplantae > Streptophyta > Magnoliopsida > Rosales > Rosaceae > Fragaria > Fragaria vesca. The sequence goes on from NC_020491.1 coordinate 7,308,920, forward strand.
AGCAGAATAGAGTACCTCCTAAAGTTAATGGGATGAAGAACATTCAAACATATATGCCGTGGATTGGAGCTTCTTGACATGGCTCGAGGTCGACCCAACCACAGCTACCGCTATAATATTGGACTTTTCATTGTTAGGGAAATCTTCGCTTTCTCTTTTATGCCGATCTGTCGGATTGTCTTTGGGGGAGTACTGCAATGCCATTGAAACCTTGAGCAGTTGAGCCCCTGTCATATTGATTTCTCAATGGAATTTCTCAACTGCACTAACCACTAGCTTGTACTTGAGACATGTAATTGCGTTCGGATCGCGCTACATATGCTGACCCAGTTTGGTGAAGATTATTTGTTAGCTACGAAAAGCCATTATAGGATGGTAGAAAGTTTGTTCTCAGTAATTCAAGAAGCGAAAGGGCTTAGCAACACCAACACGAGCATATATTCGGTTAAACCGGACCATTTTAGGCACTCTGATCCATTGTATTGTCGGAGCTTAATTATACATGAAATTCGATTTCATTCTTCTTAACTTTCTTGAAAAAGAAAAAAAAAAGAAAGAGAAAAACTAAGAAATGTGAAAGAAGGGCCTTGGTACTGTTCCAGGTGAATCCATGTATCAAAATTTAACGTGTTTTGCACATTATACATCTAAGTTAAATCTAAACCAAATTGTGAGAATATGGAGTACAACACGTCGAACAATATTATTTAAGATATTCGTAATGGGCTTGATTTAGTGATTACACTAGCAACCATGGACAAGTGAGGCTGCACTGATTCTAGCATAGTTATCATTAGCCCATCTCTGTGTAAAGAAAAGATGGACACTGGAGCATTTGCTTTCGTTCGAGTCATTTGTATAAAAATCCTTATTATGGGCCAGCTTCTTCCAAATTAGCTTAATACAACTCCAATTGGTACACGGAACTATGATCCTGTTATCGTAATAATAAGGGGTTGGGCCGTAATGTTTCTCTGTTATATTTAACAGTTTCGTTAGTCAAGGCTTCAGGGAAGCTGCACAGCCTGCATTGGTCTTTATTCATTAAAAAAAAAACAAAGTCATTTTCAATTAGCTTTTAAAGTTCGTGACACTTGATATTTGGATTAACCTTGAGCTGACCCGCTTAATAATAAGTGTTTTTTTTTTTTGAATGAAAGAGGTCATACTTTATTATAAGAAAAAGATTACAGATAGATGATGTAGAAACCACATCCAGAAATAAGAGAGATACGAAAGTAAAATTGCAACATGAGCATCGGCGCTAAAACAATAACACCTAGACTCGGTTATACGTTTACGGATTGCAGCCGTTGAGCGAAGTGAGTAGTCGGTGGTTTGACTACCCACACAAATCCAATGCACAAAATGATAAGAATCATTCCGGCATCGGAATGAGGACAATCTTCCACCTGAAGAATCGAAGCCAACCAAGGGTGATTCTAGACAAGACCGTATTGGCAAACGATCCTTGACGAACAGATACCATAACTGTGGGTCAGTCAACCAATACCAAAGCCAAAGAGATAGCCATAACCACAAAAGTGGCAATAGGTCCAAAAGAAGAACTTGGGTTGATCCCAGGCCCAAGGTCCGCTCGGATCCCACACCCAGACCCGACTCCAGACTCGGATCCAAATAATACGTGCTTAAGAAAATGCAACCATTTATTTTGAAATTGTAGCAAGTTCATATCAGTCTCTCACAAATGATATCACACAATCAAAATATAAACAAATAGTCATGTATGTAGCACATCGACACAAACTGTATAGTAAGCTCATTTGCTAATCCTATTTCTTCAATGTGAATCGAGCCAAGCTCAACTTTTCAAGCAAACAGTTTTTCTAGGAAGCCAAAATATATAGATGGGCTTCTTAGACGGATAGACGATGATCGAGAAGAAATATAATCTTTGCTCTCTTGAAATGTTTGGTCTTCTAGCTGCTTCGATTGATGGATAGAATCATGAGAAACAAAAGGAAGATGAAAATGACAGGTTCCGAATTCAGAAGAGATTGATTTCAATGTGATTCTGTGTGTACTCTCTAGTTTATGGGAAAGTGACGCCACGTAGTTTCCACAACTTTGATCCTATCTATCATGCATCATGAATCAATAATTCTTGATACATAAGCAGCATAAGCAACTCTCCTTTCTCTCTTCCATTCTAGGATAATAATGTATTTGTGTTCTCACCATCCATAATCTTTTACATTCGTTCGTGCATTTTCCTAACAAAGTTTTAAAGAAATCACTGCAAATATAACTTTCACTTTGTAGAGTTCTTCGTCGATAAAAAATTTCGTTATGTTGTGCAGCATCCACACCAGAACAACTATTAGACTAGCAATTGGTTCACATACTCTTTTGCATTCATTCATACTTTTCTCGAACAAAGTTGTAGAGAACTCATTATAAGTGTCTTCGCTTTATAGAATTCTTGATCACTCAAAATTTTCAAAGGGGTACGTTACATCATAACAACTGTTAGATTAACTCAACAAAGTGTGTCTAATTTTGAATTTGACAAAATAATTTGATGGAGTTGCTCTCAGAACCATATACGTACATAGAAACAAGAACCAAAGAAGAAGATGAGGATGAAGATGAAGGACCAGGTCACCGAAGCTTTTGATGTGATTGATAACAAAAATAAAGTTGATCCCATAATTACATTTTAGTTGCCAAATAACATCACTAGATTTAACTGCACCGGGAAATCTCGCAGACGCCGGCGGTGAACTCGGGATCTTTGGGTGAGGGGAGGAGACTGACGAGGAGATCGGAAAATGCGCCGATGATGAACTTGTGAGTGCTCTTAGGGTTGAGCGCGAGATAACACAGGAGCAGCTCATGCAGGAACTCCCAGTTAGATTTGACCTTCACGCTCTCGTCCTCCGTCTGGTGCTCACGCGCCTCCACCATCTCCTGCATGGAGCGCCGGAAGTCGAGTTAGGGGTCGGGCGAGTAGGTGGGCACTTGATAACATGATATTCATGGCTAACCTGACAGAGCTTGAAGGTTGAAGAAGGAAGCAAAACGCAGAGAGAAAACACAGCCACACAAAATTTATTCAAACATAAAATGATCTCAGCATAGCATTCTATTACAACCAGCTGTAATAGAAACTAATTAGGACAACATTAAGGCTGACTGACAGCCGTCATACATACCATTAGCTAAGGAAACTAATTAGGACAACATTAAGGCTCTAATTAACCAAGTACTGATTAACTAAAGAACAACTCATTATTTAACACCGCCACGCTGTTGTGCTTGAAGGGCGCGTGGAGAAGAAGAAGAGATGGGAGGCGAAGACGGCGGCGGCGGCGGCGGTGTCTGTGTCGTTTTCCGTTTCTGTGGTGGAGAGATCGGAAGACTTAATGGAGCAGGAGGTGGTACGTGGCGGAGTCGAAGAAGGCGTGGTCTTCGTCGTAGAGGGAGTTCATCACCCTGAAGGCGGTCGAGGCGGTGGAGGTTGTTGTTCGACGGGAGGTGGTTTGATAGTCAAGGGTGGCGGCTTGTCCTTTGGGGCTCTGTCATCCCTTCCGCTTGGCATTCTGTGAGAGAGAGAGAGAGAGAGAAATAAAAAGAGGAAGAAGAAGAGTGGGAGATTTAGAGCATCTGCTGCCGTATATGATAAAAGAATGGAGACGTCTGGAATACACCGGAGTGTCCGTGCTCCGGATATGTTTTCTGACAAAAGTAAAAAGTAAATAAACCTGTTTACCCATCACGGAGTTGCTAGGCGCGTCGGTATTAGTTTTAATTTTTTTTGTTATTGTTTTCCCTTTGATAAGTTTTATGGGTTGGATCCGGCATTAGGCGGCGGTAGTGCGAAACGCAGTTTAGGTCTGGGTATCTGTCCACCATCTGTCATCGTTCTTTGTTTTCTGGGTTGGATCCGGCATTAGGCGGCGGCGTATTGAGATCATCTATAACTGGATCCTATTCCGTTGTGCTGTTTTCGTATATCTGGAAACGGGCCGTGTCGAAACCATTCTGATCGATCTCCCATTCGAGCGTAAATCGATCTCCCATTCCAGAGTAAATCGATCTCCTATTCGAGCGTAAAGGTAGTCGTTGTTGATATGAAACAAACTTGTATCATAGTTCATTCCTGTAATGATTTATAGATTGTTGGGTGCGAATAAAAGCACTCATTTTTTTGAATAAAATCAGTTAACGTGCGTTGTCTGAGGTGGCATCGCAGCAGCGTCGCAAGGACTACGTTGAATCCGTTGTAAGTTTAAAAACTTCAAAACCCTGTTTTTATGAGATGGAGGTTGAAATATGAAGTTTTGATAACAAGGCATAAATTTATGTTTCCATGACATATTGTATTAACGCCGTTGGTTGAATCCTTTGCTTTGTTGTGCAGGTCGATCTCCTCCTGTCCGTATTTGCCGCCGAACTTAAACAGTCCCCATGGGTCTGTTCGGAAGCAGCTTCATTCACCTATTTCTACCCAGCCATATGCACAACTGAGGTTAACGACTATGACTCTGGTGTATGCGTCATCAGGAATATGCAGTTCTACGGACAGCGTTGGTATGAAGGGGTCAGTTACCAAACCATTCTTTATGTTTGAAGCGCATAGTAAAGCGTAATTGTCGTTGAATCTCTTATCTGACCAATTATCTGCATGCCTATATGTATTGTAGTACAATTCTGGTGATCAGAGAATGAGGATCGCCCTTGAAGTAGTCAACAGCCCCCTCAACGAATGTCGCGATGATGTCTGGGATTGTGTATACCTTGAGAAGAAAAATGCCAGCAATTTGCAGGATCGTTCAGGATCTGAAACCCTTGATCCTCTACTTGACCGGGCCGGAATGAGGTTGAAGCCTCGTCTTCCTCGCAGATGAAGTTAGCAGGTGTTGTGGTTGTATGAATATCTGAAATCGCCCAGAAATTTTGATGCGGGAATCTGTATTTGCATGACATAACAATTAAACTTTGACTGTGGTTGTGCATTTTTCGCATTCATACTGGGAAAATATGTTTCGATGTGTCAAGACTAGTGTTGAATAACTGTTTACGGCCTTCCTTGTGTGGTGCCTATGTATGGGGTTATATCGAGATTCAAATATATTTGGCACGACCGCCTTTTATTGAATGTGAATAAGTAGAGTATATAATCAACAGGTTCGGATGTTCAACCCAATATATTAATAGTAGATTTAGTATCCGCGGCAGTTTGTAATTGAAGCTGAAGAATACTCGCCAACAATACACGTTGCTCATACACTATATACATATCACAGTGAAAGTGGGGCTATTACAAAAACAACACTTCATTGTGTCATGTCCGAAATAATAAAATGCTTCAATAGTTATGGTTTGTAGGTTCAGAAATCAGAGTCTGGAGTAGTATAAAAGTTGAGGGCACAATCAGTTACAATTTGCAGTCCAAAATCCTGACAAATTCTTTTTCCACCTCGCATATCTGTCAAATACAGCACAATATAAGAATTTACTCATAGTACAAAAGGTAATGAACATGAAACTGAAAATGAACTTATCTGAATACAACTGAGATCTATAACATTGAGGATATCAGGTAAAGATTGAAGGAATAATTTCATATATCATTGCCAATTGTAGGGAGCTGAGAGTACTAACAGTGTAGCAAGTGTACAATCTGAAAGAAACAATTCCAATTGTTTCCTTTAGACCAACAGTACTAACTAAAATTTACTTTTAATTGGATCAAAAGCTAATTAAGATTTTCTCTGCCTTTTTACTGTGAGACACCAAATGAGATCAGTTTTACATTCCTTTTTGAAATCTTGTATTCATTCAAGCTTTCAACCTAGAAACCAGTGAAAAATTAAACAAAATCTTTGTGTCACTGTCTGAGCACATAAAGAAATACAATCAAATCCCAGATGGACTAAAAGCCATGTAAAATCGGAAATTCTTAATCTTTCAACAGTTCAACTGAGTCTGACTTTTCTTAACATTAATATGATGCTATCTGTAACCAACCAAAGGTGCACAGTTTGAAGTTTTGTTATTCGAAGAAAACTTAAATTCCCCGTAGTCTGAAACTATCTACGAAATCAGAAACTTTTTCAGAAAATCCTCCAACTTCAAGCACACTTCCATTTTCCTTATCACGAAATGTAACACATGCACTTGAAACAAAAATCATATTCAATGACTTAATGTCCCTTATTTAAATCAGCAAATAAAGAAGAAAAAAATAACATAAGTGCGTTACATACTGAAGAAATCAAACAATCGCAAAACTGAGATCCCCTTGTCAATGACAGTGGAATAATAACAATTGACATCGAACATCTTAAAAAACGGTGGTGTTAGATTTAAATTAGAACATACAAATGAGGTGTAATATACCTGAACTTGAAAGAGCTATATATGAGAGCTCACTGTTCACAAAGATGGTTATTGAACTGGTACCCAGATCTGCAATACAAAAAAGAAAAAAACATTCAAATTCAAAACAAATTCTATGCTGCAAAACCAAATATGTTGTTCAAGGTCATTTTGACAAAATTGGACCAAATTCTATGCTGCAAAACCAATATGTAAACTACTTGCATCTGTGAGACGATCCCATCGTTGACATTAATACGCAGGGTGCAGCATTGTGTCCAGCAAACCAAGTCCTTACAAACACTAATTTTTGTGGGCCAACAAGATACATGTCTATCGTCGACCCGTTACAAAAATCATAATTCTGCTTAAACGCCATATATCCATCCACAAACCGAGATGTGGACCCTGATTCACATAATTTCATCGTGCACGTCTCACCCTCCATTGACTGTATGGTGAAAGACTTGTCCGAAGTATGTAAATATCTTTGGATGAACTCATGCGGGATGGTCTGCACACAAATTAATATTAACATTACAATACAATCAGTGAGAATAACCAACAACAAATTTGTGTTACTTATTTTGGCAGGGTACATAATTACCCCGTGATCGTCTTGCAATGTAGAAACGAATGTGGGATACAAACGGAGTTGCTCCAAGCTGTAAGTATCCCCAAGACATCCCCGTATGTTTCGTATTCCAATAGCGAAGTGTGATCCCTCCAAAACAAACTGGACAGCCTCCCCTCAGCATCTTTGGTGTACCTAGCGAAAAATAACGGATCCTCCTGCCCTTTTAACCGCATCCAGTTCACGGCAGCTTCAGCATCACCATGCTGTTTATTAATTTTTTTTTCCGCATCCAACCTGTTATACAAATCTTTCAGCAAGAAACCCACAAACTCCGCCCCCCCTGATTGCTTTAGTAGATAGTCGTAAGCTGCGCTTGTGGAAACTTGTGCTTCTCTCAGCGCTTGCACTTCATATATGTCTTGAATCAGAACATGCCTATTGGAACGCAGTAAATACCGCTCGGAGACTTGTGCAAGCTCATGGTTGTGGTCTGTAACAAATTTGGATACATGATATAGTCCGGACTTCTTATTTAGCTTCACCCATAACAACGCTCTGCATCCGCTTCTGCTGTATTTTATTCCCGAAAAACAGCCTTCTTCTTCCCCTTACACTTGTCACTGAAAACGTTACGCTTTATCTTCCCTCCTTCCTCATATTCAAAAGGAGGTTGCTTATTATTTCTTAACTGTTTGCAATACCCCTCTTTAGAACAGTTCCAGCTCCTTCTAACAACCACCTCAACACCATTTACTACTAACTTATCCATCTTATTCTTCCTTATGCTAAACCCCATAATAAATCCATAATACGAGTAGAATTGCTCGGCTTCATCCAGGTTTCTAAAAGATATATCTTCAATGTCTTCTAACTTAAGCGTCTTCATGTTCTTCCCCTCCAAATGTAAAAACCAATCTGTCTCAAATACAGCTCTTAAACCACCTACTTTTACTCCCTCTTCCAAATCATTGACACACTTATTCGAATCCATCCCAATTTTATCCTCCACAAACTTACCGCTGTCCCCCTTTTCAATATTGCTTTTTGCCTCCTCTTTGTAGTCATCACAATCTTCCGTGACATTCGCAATATCACTCTCTTTTCCGTCTGAATCTGTCTGCTGGTAATATTTCTCCTTGCTGAACCGGAGACCACCGTCATCAATTTCCGGGTCAATATTCATCCTCTACTTCAATTCAGTATTAAAAAAAAAACAATGATTATAATTGTTGTCGCCATCTGCAGAAATTTACAACAGTAACATGTCAGATAATGGTAACAAAGGCATTTACACTTACAATAATAATGGTAATGGTCACATTCTGCGTATAGGAACATGATTGCAAGAAAGTTTGATTCAACTTTGAAGGCAAACCAGCCATGACTATCCCATGGAAGACCACAGACAATAAGTATGGCAGCTAGTACAAATGAAGGACCATATTTTCAGCTTCCCAATTTTTCTGGCCATGAATATCTTAACGTGGAATGTCTATAACTAGTACAAAATGAAAAAGTAACTATAATTTTCTTCACTACCATAATTAAGCAAGCTAACCATTCAGTTGTTCATACTCATGTCGATTGTCATGGGAGGGCAAGGGAAGGTCTGATTTTAAGTTCTAATTAGGTACAGAACGTATCATTCTCAATAATGGCAAAGAAGGTATTTCTAGCTTCTGCATTTTGCTGCAGGACATAATGTAGATATGATGCTTATCACAATGGTAGTGGGATCATAACTTGCAATCATAACAATGACAAATTTGAATTCTAGTATAGGGTATTAGAATAGTACCCTCGGTTGCTATACTTAACAACCAATAGAAGGACAGCCATATAATGTAAGGGACATGCAACTCTCACATTGCTTATCGAACTGAAGTTGAGCAGAATGTTTGGGTCATTGGGTGCCTCAGAGAAAACTCAAAAGAGAAAGAAATAAAGGAGCAATGGAGGCTGTGGTGCTCAAGCTTCTACAATTTAGTTGAGATGCTACCTCATATTATTTTCAACTAGATCGAAAATCAAACATAAAGCAGATCAAATTCAAGTATCAATTAACCACAACACAATCAAAAACAAACATAAAAACATTACAAAATTCATCAAAACAAAAGCAAAATCCTAATTGGAATCGTTTACATCCAACACAGAAATCCTAAAAAAACGAAGAAGAAGGGATCTAGAGGACGAAACAAAACGATCGGAGAGGAGAAATTGAGCCTTAAACCACTTACCTTCAATTCAGCTAGGGAGTCGTGTTCCTGGGTTTCAACATCAAACGACTCTTCTCTCTCACTCCTTGTATGGATCTGATTTTGTGGCTGAAAACCCAACCGTATCCCAATTGAAGCTTCTTCAACACAACTCGACCTTCTTCCCCAAATTCACTTTAGATTAAACAATTGGGTTATCGCCCAATCGAAGCTTCTTCAACACAACTCGACGTTCTTCCCCAAATTCAGATTAAACAACTGGGTTATCGCCCAATCGAAGCTTCTTCAACACAACTCGACGTTCTTCCCCAAATTCAGATTTACCCACGTCCGTCTCTGAATTGCGCTCGAAAAATTTACCGATGAGTGCATATCACGCGCTCAAAAACCTGCCAATGGACGAGCGACACGTCAGAAAACATATGCGGAGTACAGACACTCCCGTGTATTCCAGAACTCACCGTAGAATCTTTTGATACAACATGCAGGTGTCCAGACAGACACGTAGGTCGGTGGAGCCGCATCGCTGACGTAAGTCACGAGCGTGGGCCTGACTGAAGTGGATAATCTCACCTGAGTCACCCTTCTTCTCTAGGTTAGATATCTCCCTAACAAAACTAACCTGGTTAGAAAATAAGATAACCTATTTTATAGGTAGAAGCTAAAAATTTTGGGCTGTGTCACTTTGTCTATGTAAATTTAACCTGGGTTGGATTTTTAGTCACCGGTGGACTTGCTCTCGTCACTTTATTTTTTTTCTTTTGAAAATAATTTAGTCTAAACATATCTAATATTAGACTCAAATCAAACATATCGTTGGGTTCTTCGTAACGGTATGATTTTTATTACTTACAAATTTATAAACATGAAGTTTAAAGAGAAAAAGAAATTATAACTATACTTAAAAAAAAGATACAAGTGGAATAATAATAAGGTTACTTGAAAACAAAAAGGTAAAATGGAACAAAAAGAGAAAATAATTAAAAATAAAAGTGATACACCTTACCAAATAGAAAGCTATATATATGCCTTGTTACTGTAGATGTAAGGCAATTTTTTTTTTTTTTTGAGAAACGTGGAATACCTTACGATGGGTGAAGGCGGTAAGGTATATATGCGTCTGGTCCAAATTGTAGCAACTTCATATCAGTCTCTCACAAATGATATCACACAATCAAAATATAAACAAATATGTCATGTATGTAGCACATCGACACAAACTGTATAGTAAGCTCATTTGCTAATCCTATTTCTTCATTGTGAATCGAGCCAAGCTTAACTTATCATGCAAACAATTTTTCTAGGAAGCCAAAATATATAGATGGGCTTCTTAGACGGATAGACGATGATCGAGAAGAAATATATAATCTTTGCTCTCTTGAAATGTTTGGTCTTCTTGCTGCTTTGATTGATGGATAGAATCATGAGAAACAAACGGAAGATGAAAATGACAGGTTCCGAATTCAGAAGAGATTGATTTCAATGTGATTCTGTGTGAAAGTGACGCCACGTAGTTTCCACAACTTTGATCCTATCTATCATGCATCATGAATCAATAATTCTTGATACATAAGCAGCATAAGCAACTCTCCTTTCTCTCTTCCATTCTAGGATAATGTATTTTTGTCCTCACCATCCATAATCTTTTGCATTCGTTCGTGCTTGTTTCTTACAAAGTTTTAATGAAGTCCCTGTAAATATAGCTTTCGTTTTGTAGAGTTCTTTATCGATAAATTTTTTGTTATGTTGTGCAGCATCCACACCAGAACACCTATTAGACTAGCAATTGGTTCACATACTCTTTTGCATTCATTCATACTTTTCTCGAACAAAGTTTTAGAGAACTCATTATAAGTGCCTTCGTTTTGTAAAATTCTTAATCGTTCAAAAACTTTCAGACGGTGCGTTACATCAGAACAACTGTTAGATTAGCTCGACAAAGTGTATTATATCCAAGAACAAGTTGAGATAACATAATCATAAACTCCCCACTAAACCAAACACAACGGAAATAATAGTATTGTATACAATCTTGATAAGCAACGCAATGGTGGGATGAAGTCATGAAGCTCATGCAAGGAATTGAAGCACGATTACTTGTCCCGACCGGAAAATACCAACGTCATTGTCCTTACCAGAGAGACGTGGCGCCATATGGGCGCTCGGAAAGTGAAACCGAGTAGGATCCAAATAGCCAAAGCACACATGCATTTGGGATTTTGATTTCGATCACTTCGATATATCAGTGCGTCATTCATAGTCCTTATCATGGATTCATTCAATCCCAAAATCACACATGTCACATGCCACGTTCCATCAAACTCATATTCATAAAAAGCTGCTTGCTTGTGATTTGTGATCACTTCTCGCTTTCTAACTCCTCCTTTCTCTCTGACTCACTCAACCACCAAACCAAACAAGCTAGAAACTAGAACAAGTTAGAAAACACAACCCAGAACTGTGTTTGATCCTGGTTTTCAATTTTGTTTGATCAAAGCTAGAGCTTTATGCACAATGCTTGGGAATGGGGTTGTTGGGATCGTCTCGGAGACTGTGAACAAGTGGGAGAGAAGAGCACCATTGACCCCATCTCACTGTGCTCGGCTGCTTCACAGTGGCAGTGACAAAACCGGAGTGTCTCGGATCATTGTGCAGCCTTCGACCAAGCGCATCCATCATGATGCATTGTATGAAGAAGTTGGCTGTGAGATTTCAGAGGACTTGAAGGAATGTGGCCTCATTTTGGGGATCAAACAACCCAAGGTTTGCTAACTAATCAAGATTGTTACTTTTGGTTTTGCTTATGTAAGAATTGTTATAACAATTTTGTATGGGATTTTGGTGCAGCCGGAGATGGTTCTTCCGGATAGAGCTTATGCGTTTTTCTCACATACACACAAGGCACAAAAAGAAAACATGCCGTTGTTGGATAAGGTATTGGTTTCTAATGGATTGTGATGTTTATCAAATCTTCTGTGATCTTTTTGTGCATGTATATAGTGATGTGGTTGTTTTGATTTATGTTAGTTGATGTTTAATGTGGCGGTGCAGATTCTAAAAGAAAGGGTGTCTTTGTATGATTATGAGCTAATTGTTGGGGATCATGGGAGGAGATTGCTGGCATTTGGCAAGTTTGCTGGTAGAGCTGGATTTATTGACTTTTTGCGCGGCTTAGGACAAAGTATGTTACTGGATTCAGGTTTATCAGTTTGTTATGATTGAATTTGGGGATCAAGTAAAAGTATTCTCAGCTTTAGCTGGTTTACTTTTAATGTGCGACTTTAGAGCTTAAAATAGTGGATTATCTGTGCTTTCATTTCTTTTCCAACAGTTCTTGTTTATAATGTTTAGTTGATTTCAACCTTTATTTCTTCTCTTTTTCTTCCAATGTTTGCTTTTCAAGGGTACCTAAGTCTTGGATATTCGACACCATTTCTTTCGTTGGGTGCTCCGTATATGTATTCATCTTTGGCTGCTGCCAAGGCCGCAGTGATTTCTGTTGGAGAAGAGATAGCAACTCTGGGATTGCCGGCAGGAATCTGCCCACTCGTCTTTGTCTTCACCGGTTCAGGAAATGGTACATTGAACACGACATTCCTTTCGTGACTATTAACAATGTTGTCAACTTTCTGCTTCATATTTTTGATGTCTTCTCCGGTTGAAGAACTAATCTTATGACTATTGTATATACAAGTGCATTCCTGAGGTTGTCTCACTTGTAACAAACTATGATACATTTCTCAGCTCTGACGTAGGACTTTACTAGTTCTTATGATCTGATTCTATCACAATTTGTTCCCGGCTGTAGTTTCTTCTGGTGCACAGGAAATATTTAAGCTTCTTCCTCATACTTTTGTGGAGCCAAGCAGACTTCCAGGAGAATCTGGGACGGTGTGAACCAAACTCTTTCTGCATAAATGTTTATGACGAATTCCTTCTTGCCCTTGAGTTTCACATGTTGTCCTTTTTGGTTAACCACCAGGATGCTGCTCCACCCACCAGGACATCAAAGAGGGTCTTCCAAGTATATGGTTGTATTGTGACTTGTAAAGACATGGTTGAACACAAAGATCCCAAAAAATCATTTGACAAAGTAAGTTCACTCTTTGTCATTTTTATCTACTTTATTGTTGTCATCATCTAAGATAGTAAAATACTGACCCAAATTATTGTACTGTGTTTCAGGCTGATTATTATGCACATCCAGAACACTACAACCCAGTTTTTCATGAAAAGATAGCTCCTTATGCATCTGTAATTGGTCTGTATTACAGTTCTCCATCAAATAAGATACCATGAGTCTATTACATTTCATATTGATGATTCAATTTTTACGTAGATAAATATATTACCATTTTATTCTTTCCTTCTCTTTGGCAGTGAATTGTATGTATTGGGAAAAAAGGTTTCCTCGATTATTGAGTACCAAGCAGTTTCAAGATTTAACAAGGAAAGGATGTAAGCTTGTTGGCATCTCTGATATAACTTGTGATATAGGTGGATCGATAGAGTTTGTTAATCAAACCACACAAATTGACTCACCGTTCTTCAGGTATAGTATCAACAATAAATGAATTGTTCAAAATGATAGACAAGTTAATGAAGTTATGTTATATATCATCTTCAACCATGGTCTCAGATATGATCCAGTAAAAGATTCTTACCATCAGGACATGGAAGGTGATGGTGTGGTATGTTCAGCTGTGGATATTCTTCCAACAGAATTTGCAAAAGAGGTACCTTTCATAGGCATTTTGTTCAGTAATTGTAATAATCTTTTGGAAACATGAAACATCAAGACCAGAAAGTGAAACACTTCTCATTTTCATGAAACTTGTTGTGGAAAGGCTTCCAAACACTTTGGAGACATATTATCCGAATTTGTTGGCTATTTGGCTTCTACAAAAGACATTAGAAAGTTACCTGCACACTTGATGAAAGCTTGCATAGCTCATGGAGGAACACTTACTCCATTGTATGAATACATTTCTCGCATGCGAAAATTTGATGACTCAGAGTAAGTCTCAGATCCATCTCATGTGTCGTACCCCATTGTAAACACTTGCCCATTTTTCATTTTCTTACTTGTCTTCTTTTGTTGATCTAATAATTATTGGACTAGTCACATGTTAACCTTCTGCATTTACAGTGAAACATCAAAAGGTCATGCTAGTCACCACTTTAACAAGAAGTACACCACATTAGTAAGTATCTAAGAGTTTTTGGATTATGATAATTGGATGTTGCCAATTGCTCCTCTTTCATTATTGATGAATATTGATGAATTCACTCTCTAAATGACAGGTATCTCTCAGTGGTCACTTGTTTGATCAATTTCTGATAAATGAGGCCTTAGATATTATTGAAGCTGCAAGTGGATCCTTCCATCTGGTGAAGTGTCAAGTTGGTCCAAGTTCTCATGCTATGTCATACTCAGAACTCGAAGTGAGTAGGCCTCAAGTCCAGTTCGATCATAGGAGAGAGAATATGCTACTTCTATTCTCTTTCTCTATCTGCCTAATTAGCTCTCTACTTGGAATTGAATTTAGTTGCAGTATAACTTCGGTCTGAATAAACTAAAATTCTTTGCTTACATAATTAGATACCTTGCATAATATTATTGCATTGCTATGAACAGGTCGGTGCAGATGATGAGGAAGCTCTGAATAAAATTATCGATTCTTTGACTTCTCTTGCCAATCCAAATGAAAATCAAGTGTTAAAGCAAGAGGCAAATAGAATTTCACTGAGGGTCGGTAAAGTTCTGGATAGTGGAGCTAAGAAGGAGAATGACACGAAAAAGAAGGTCGGGGTTCTAATCATTGGAGCAGGACGGGTCTGTCAACCAGCTGCCGAAATGCTAGCATCAATTGGTGGAATGTCGTCCCAACAATGGTATAAAACATGCATGGAAGGTGACTTTGAGGAGAACATTGATGTTCAAGTTACTGTTGCATCTCTCTATCTAAAGGATGCTGAAGAGGTATGTATGTAACAATGTTGGTATTAGTTTGTTTAGAACGGGATGGTGCAAGATTGTCTATATATCTCTCTATATTTTTTTCATTCTTTTGCATTTGAGTGTTTGATACTGGAAGATTGGATGCAGATCACTGAAGGTATTCCAAATGCAAACCCAGTTCAGCTTGATGTGTCAGACACTAGTACTCTTCATAAGTATATATCAGAGGTAAGTACTTTTCAGAAGTACACTGAACAGGTATGCTGAAAGTGTACTGCAAAATGCCGGGATTAATGCTTGAAAGAGCAGTTATGCATACTCGAGAAAATTTCAACACATACTTGTTCAACATATTGTGTTTAACTTATAAGTCCACTATTTCTCGAGTCATTGTCAATTCTCTTTACCTCTTTCCTTCCATCATGCAGGCTGAGGTTGTTATAAGTTTACTGCCTGCTTTTTGTCATGTTACTGTAGCAACTGCATGTATTGAGGTACTTTACAGTGTCTCAAAAGTTAATTTTACTTTGTTGTAAAGAACAGAAGCATAGAGATCATGAAAGATTCCTAGTCATGACCGATACAGGATTCTTCATGTATTGGGCCCTGTTATTTATTTTGATTTTATTTTAGCTAAGAATATGTTATCTGTACATGCAGCTCAAAAAACACCTTGTCACTGCTAGCTATGTTGATGAAGCCATGTCAAAGCTAGATGAAAAGGCAAAGACTGCTGGTATTACGATTCTTGGCGAGCTGGGGTTGGACCCTGGGATAGGTAATGATTTAGCTGACCATGGACAATTCCTTCATAATACATTTCTATAGAAATTTCTAGAGGCATGATATCACCTTCCATTATTCTGTCCTACTTCAGATCACATGATGGCGATGAAGATGATCAACCAAGCACATGTTCGCAAGGGGAAAATAAAGTCTTTTATTTCTTACTGTGGTGGACTCCCATCCCCAGCTGCAGCAAACAATCCTCTAGCATATAAGTTCAGGTATTTGTTGGATTGGGCACACTCCTTACTTCATGGTAGTCAAGCTTCGATTGGATAAGTGGTTACAATACAGACAAGTATAGGGTTTTAACTTCTGATTTTAGTCCTATGTAAGTAACTAATCAACCATTTCAGCTGGAGTCCTGCAGGAGCTATCCGAGCTGGACGCAATCCTGCCACCTATAAATCTAACGGTGAAATTATAAATGTTGATGGTAAGTGAGGAAAACAGATGATAAGTCCACTGTTATTTGACTATACACAACATGGAATCAGTTCTATTTAGCATAGGAAGATGTCATTATTTTGGAGGTCTTTGTTCAGCCTTTCACTTTTATGATACAAAATTACAGGTAAGAATCTATATGATTCAGCTGTGAAGTATCGGTTACCTGGCCTTCCAGCTTTTGCGCTAGAAGGCCTTCCGAATCGTAATTCACTAGTTTTTGGAGACTTGTATGGCATTGGAAAGGAAGCATCAACCGTCTTTCGTGGAACCCTTCGCTATGAAGGTATGGCATGCGTGACATTTTAGATTAACTTTTGGACATATACACTTGTGTACATACTTGGCTTGATTGTTAAGCAAGATTTGTTAAGTAGGATAACAAAGACATCAGGTGGTTAGCTCAGTGTGCTATTTTCTTACAATTTCGCACGAATCATTCGAATAGGGTTTGGCCAAATAATGGGAATACTGTCAAGAATTGGCTTATTTGAAGCCGAACCTCATCCACTTTTTAAGGATGGAAAGAAACCCACACTCCAGATGTTCTTGTCCGATCTTCTCAAAATGAAAAGTGATGAAGTGGATGGATCTCTGAGAGGAGAGAAAGCCATCAGTGAAAGGATTATCAGTCTTGGATACAGCAAAGAGCAAGAAAGTGCAGTAAGGGCAGCTAAAACTATAATGTAAGCTTATTATCTCTTGCCATTTCCCATTCTTTCAGTACCAAGTAACGCTTAAATGGACTGAATTGTTACTTTGTGTGGAATAGATTTTTGGGACTGCATGAGCAGAAAGAAATTCCTGCCTCCTGCAAAAGTGCTTTTGATGTCAGCTGTCTCCTCATGGAAGATAGGTTGGCATACTCCAGCACAGAACAGGTAAATTCCTCATCAGCAAAATTCAAGTACAGATTTTAGTGGCCAAAATTATGTGCTACTGCAACTTGTGGGATTTTTGGTCACAGGATATGGTGCTTTTACATCATGAAGTGGAGGTTGAGTTCCCGGATTCCAAACTCAAAGAGAAACACAGTGCCACTTTACTGGAATTTGGGACAATTAGGAATGGTAAAATGGTCACTGCCATGGCTTACACTGTTGGTATCCCGGCTGCCATTGGAGCTCTGGTACTTTGTTACACATTTTTATTCATTACACTGTAGAGGGAGGTATAGTGCCTAAATGAGTATACCTCAATTGTGGTTTTGCAGCTCATACTTGGAAACAAGATCAAAACAAGAGGTGTCCTGAGGCCTCTTGAACCTGAAGTATACGTCCCAGGTAACCAAACGATGAAGCTTGTTTGTTTTTCAGATTAGTCGTTTATCAACAAATGGTGTCTAAATGTAGTGGTTTGTGGTCTGTGCAGCCATGGATATCCTACAAGCATATGGTATCAAGGTAATGGAGAAGGTCGAGTGATCCAAATGATCAACTTTCCCTGCCTTCTTCCTATGTATAGACTCAATTCCGCATCAAGTTTCATGGAGTTGCCCGATTGGAAACAGAACTCCCCAGGTGGAATTATAGAACATATAATATGTAACGGGGCTCCAATGACAAGGTTTTGCAAAGCTTTCTTGGTGGAAAACGCACTACTTGCAAACTGGAGGAGCTTCCTAATGCTACATTTTTGTATGCAAAATAACATTGTGAATAATGAACTTGACACGCTTGATCATATGTCTCAATGCATAACCATGAGCTCATGGCCTCTAATTGACCCATGTATAGTTTGCCGAGAAGCTCGAAAAATTTCAGAGGCCATCTCCAATGGGAGGTTGCATACTAAACTTTAAAACATTTTTGCCAAATGCCATCTTAATTGGTGGGATAAGCTTCATAGACCCATCCTTGGATTGCAAACTACTAACTTATGTTTCTAGAACAATTAGATGCTACTGTTGCAATGTGACAATGAGATAAGGTTGCCTCACATGCAAACACAACCCAGATTTACTTGCACATTTTCGGTTGGAGATGGTTTACATATATAACTCACTATTTGCATGAACAGTAACAATGACTCGATGAGGGTTGCAATTTTCAAAATAGAACATCTATTTACACCTTCACTCTTCAACTGGAGATGGCAACGCCTTGCCCTTTTAGTTTTAGGATGATAATAAAGAATACGATCAAGATCAATCTAAAAAATAAAATCAGAATTCGTACACTTCAAAATTAAACAAGAATGGCTTCAAACAGCCTTCTTGAAATCAAATGAATGAAAATTGTTGAATTAATTTCGCCATCGTCCATATATACATCTCTTTTGAGTTTTCCCTTTAGCCCCTACTCTCTTCCTAAATATAAAAAGATAATGAACAAAAACCAGTCCTGGCTAGACCAGTTGACATTGTGTTATCTGGCAAATACCATTAGTGTGCGCCTTCCATCATAAGTATCAATCTGAGAACTAGTCCCAAGGGACTCTGAAGAGGGAATCGTTTTTTTTTTCTTCACCTCTCATCATTATCCTACGACAGTTTTCACCAGAAAAACCAAACCTATTTGCCTGGACTTCATAAAGCTTCTTAATCAAGACTAATACAGGTTTGCTTTTTTCCATGAGGTGCTTGCCAAGCATTAGAATGAGCGCAACGTATCATGACAAACTAGTGATCAATCTTGTAAGATGTCAGAAAAAACCTACGAAGTAACCCATGCCATTAATTGCTTCTCCACTGCTTCCCAGTTATGAACCTTGGTCACCAGGGGATGTAGATCAACAGAATCGGTCTTGCACCAGGGATATGAGTTCTCAAAATCAAAAAGTAGAACCCTGATCCCAACTTCGGCACATTCAAGTGCATATCTTGGATTGTCATCAATCAGAACCGTTGCTCCTAGAGACCTGCAAATCCATATCATCAGAATAGAGCCTGTAGTGATACTATAAGGTACTCCA
The DNA here is from genome assembly GCF_000184155.1 of Fragaria vesca subsp. vesca. NCBI lineage: Eukaryota > Viridiplantae > Streptophyta > Magnoliopsida > Rosales > Rosaceae > Fragaria > Fragaria vesca. The sequence continues at coordinate 7,328,169 of NC_020491.1, forward strand.
CAAAATGAGCAAGCATGCAAACATGCACCATACAATTTTGGTTTGGGGAAAAGGATATTTGAACACCACATCCACTTTGGACTGTAGAATCTGTAACATACCTGCATATTTCTGACTTAGGCCTTGATTCTCCATGTAGAGCAAAGTGGTTCCCAAAGTGAATCTCCTGAAATAGTCCTGGAAAATGACTTTCAATCCATTGAATTGTATGGTCCTTGATTGCATTCTGACGAGACCTTTTAATTTTGCATACATGCCGAAACATGTTAGTCCATGCTCAGGTAAACATAATCAATATGAAAGGAACTCAGCTAATTGTACATACGTCACAACTGACAGGTTACAAAATCCTGACAACTTATGAAGTGTCTCCTTAGCACCAGGGAGTGGATGGATCCCAGTCTTGAAATATGGTGTTTTAAAGAACTCGTGAACACGTAGATCGGCTGTAAAAAAAAAAATATATATATATATAATATCAACCACCTAAATATTTTCAAGACTTGATGAAAGATATAACAGGGTATAACATTGCAGGTACAAGTCTAGAAAGCAGAATCAAACCCATAATCAGGTCATTAGTTTCTACTTTAAATATCTACCTACATGAAATATAAAACATAACCATACGATCCATGTTAAAAAGGTTCACAGAACTAAGAGATTACTTTATTCTAAGACATCCAGTTGGTCAAGTCAAATGTCTGATTACATCAACAGTTATGCACCCGAAGATTTGACCTTCACATCAAGAGAATCTGGTGATTCATTTTAGATTCAAATATGACCCGAACCAAGATGTAATTCATTTTATGTAGAAGGTCAACTACATTAGCTGCTAAAAGTCCTCTATTTTTTTCTTTTTCTTTTCTGAAGACCTCCTACATGTCCTCTAACATCATAAAATGCTGATCATAATGACAATGATTATGTAACCACATTACAATGCAGGACAGTAAAAAGGATAATGGGCACAGTATCAGTACCTTCATCACGGGAACAATTCCATATCTGCAACAGAAACAATACCATCCATCACAATATGCTCACTAAAACGTAAACATGTCACAATATGCAAAACCAACAAGACACCCTGACATCATATAGCACTAATCCATTAGCTCAATACCTTGAAGAACTCATACACATGGTACTCCGAAACCGAATGGTTCGCCGCGTAACGATCAGCAATGAACCTGTTGAGCGCCGACACAAAGTTCCCCAGAACTGCACACCCAAACATACAAACACAACATCAATCACATATCATCGAAAACAAACCAAACCACAAAACAAGTGAACCTCCATACCCTCATCCACATCAACCGCCACCACAATCTTCTCCCTCCCCAACAAACTCTGACTATGAAACCCGTTAATCTTCCTCCCCGGAAACCTAACCTCCCCGGATCTCCGTATCTCCAAATCCACGTCCCTTACAGCATTACTCTTCAATCTTTTGTTCTCACTCCCAACACAACACTTGACGCTCAAATCACCTCTACTCTGATTCCGAATCCGCCACGCGAGTCGATCCAACGGCCAGCAGGGCTTCTGCGGCGGCTGAGGAATCGGGGATTGGGCGTGGAATCCCTTACAGTTATGGCCGTACAAGTACGCGGCCATAGAGGTGAATCGAGGAGGAAGACGAGGAGGAGGTAATAAAGGTCGGAGCTTTGAAGGGTGTGTGAGGTAGTTAACGGCGCCTTGACGTTTCAAAACCAACATAACGATTCCCAAAACAAAACCCAGTCACACTCCAACCACCATTGATTGATTTGATTTGATTGGACCCAGAAAAACCCTAAAACACTTTCGAAATTCAAAACCCACCCAGAACGCGAAAAGCTTGAGACTTTGTTTTCTAAGTGGGGTTGGGTATATACCGTATATTCATGGCTTCGTGCTCCGAGAAACCCTGCAACTCTGAGCCAATCATATATAAAAAAAAGTTTGTAACTTTAATTTTAATTTTGATTTTTTGAGAAAAATAAAATAAAATTATTGGTTTAAGCGAAAATCCGGGATAGATTTATGATTCACGTTCCCTCCTTTTTCATCATTTGTTTGTTGGATGGGGAGTGGGGCCCAGAGATGGAGGATCGGACGGTGTTGGATGGACTGACTTTCCGGCACCGTTTTGGCGATGGCCATCCGTGTCTTTTTCTTTTTTTGTTTTTCTCGATTTTGATGTCTGGGTTTTCTTTGGCCATGGAAATTTTTATGCTAATATTGGGATTCCTCGGGTATTGGGGAATCGATTTTGTATGGTTAGATGAAAAGGTCGTTTGTTTGTTTTGGCATTCTTGAGCCTTGGGCCTATGATTCCACTGATTTTTTGTTGTTGGTTGATGCGTGATGGTGTAGATTGTAAAAGATGGAGATGAAAATGCAAGTAAAAGAAGTGATAATGGAGAGTTACTTGAAGTTTTACATCTCTGCATTCATTTTCTTTATGAACATAAGGAAATACATAAATAAGTAATAATGACACGTTTCTAGTTTTAAGAAGCTCAAATTTATGCAACAGTATCACTTTTCTAAAAAAATTTAAAAATAGGTGCGAGAAAAAAATGTTACGTATCACTACTTGATTGATTGAGGACAAATGATTCAAGGAAGTGCAACTCCATAAGGAAGTCCAATTCGGACAATGTGGACACTTAAAACTTAGATGATCAATGTGGACAATAATACAAGGACAAGTAATGCCATCACAACTGTTTGGGAGCTATGCTCACTAAGTCCTGCAGCCACTGAAGAAGGAGGCCGTCTAGGAGCTTTCTGGTGCTTGGACAGATCGATCATGATCTCAAATCGACAAGTCGTGTTCTGGCCACTCGACGTTGGAGATGGATCGACATTTGTGGTGATCGAAAGATTCGAGAATTGGCACGCATCTTTGCGTTGGTCCTTGGTTTGGTAGTACATATTGAAAGCATAAGAAGCATTGCTCCTTGCGTCAAGCATTCCGCAAGAAGAACCATATCCAAGACTAGTGCAATCGGCATAAGAGCAAGCATAGTTGATGCTGCCGGCCAAATTGGGGTCGGAAGTGCTTGCTGTAGGTGACATTATGCACCATTGTCTTGCCAAGTATTGCACTCCTTTAGCCGCGACCATAGCTTTTCCATTGCCTGTGTTCAAGGTACATGTCAAAGTTAGCACCAATGTTGAGGATTGTCAAATTGTACCAAGTACTAACATAACATTTCTTTTTTTGAATGAAACATAACGTTTCAACTACATAGCACGCAAAGGAAGATTACCCTTGATATAAATCATATAATCTCAATCTAGATGAAAGAAATGAATGAAACTACTCAGAAAATATCGAAAAATTTCAAAAACATTACCAAAGTCTCGAAGAATATACCTATATCCAAGAAGTATTTAAGTGATCCATCATAGTTGAAGACGCCCCAATGCCGCTCAAAATTTCCAGGTTGGACGCTCTTGGCATCTTCATCAATGAGTCCGAATATGTATATGTCAGGCGGGGTTGACCTCTTTGGGGTGCCTTGCCCTGCAACTATACGACCCAAAAGGCCTTGATTGAACCTTCTTGCGTCTTCTACGTTAGCATTGGGGTCACCATCAGTCGGCCACCCTATTTCTCCGACAATAACAGGCAAAGAGGGGAAGCCATTCTTTTCCAGGGCAGCAATGCAAGTATCAAAATTGGCGTCAAGAACATTGGTGTAGGAAATGGAGCCATCCACAACAGGTTTTGCACCGTTGTCAAAAAAGGCATATTCTTTAGGGAAGTCAGGGTCAGCTTGGAGACTAAGGAATGGGTAGATATTGATAGTGAGAGCACCCCCATTGTCACTTAGGAACTTAATGATGGAGAGCACGAGGCTGTGGATGTCGGACCGGAAGTCGCCACCAGAGGGAAGACCGGTGTCGGTCTGGTAGACGTCCGCATTGAGTGGAACGGTGACCTTCACTTGTCTCCCTAGCCCGGCCTTTATGAGGGCTGCTTGAATGTTTTGGAGTGCTGGAAATGTTGTTTTGAGGAATGTGTCTTTGTAGGTTTTGAGGAATGGTTCATTTCCTACAGCAATATACCTAGATAGATTGACATGTCAAATAAAATTGAGTTTGAACATGTTTTCTCAATATGTTCTTAGAACGAACTTGTAGCTATAGTAGTAAAAAAATGCCTAGCATCAAATTTAGAGCATCAAAGCTTTTAGTCTTTTACCTTATATCAACTCCGTATTTGGATATGTAGTTCGAGACATTCTGATACACCCACGTCTCAGCAATTGTAACAGTACTTGCGAGTGCTGCCAGGAACTCATTCGGTATTCCCAGCATAACCTGGATACCGGAATTTCCTAGAGCTTCAAGCGCCCCAGGATCAGCTTCAAATAGCTTCACTTTGCTGAACCCATTGTCCTTCAAAAGCTTCACAACTATAGTAGGTGGCAATGGGTGTGTCGCCTGGGTTCCCCAGTTGCATGCAAAGCCACCATGAACGCCTCTCAAAAGACCTTCACTAAATAAGCAGAGCAACAAAACATACAGGTAACGAAAACCCATGTTTCCGTATGACTTTCAATATGGTTTGTAAGATAGGAAGCACACTGCTTTGGATTTAACAGACCTAAAAGGAGGGAAAATGACTTTTAGGAGAGGAAAGGTAAAGGAATCACATAAGGAACAACCCGTTTGAATGGCTTCTGAGCTTATTACATTAGGAAGAATAATCCATCAAGAAAAGAATAGAGTGAACTTGTTGCAAACCATATTTTGGTGCTAGTGTTTCTTGGATGGGAAACGAAAACCAACACAGAAGGAATGCACTTTTCCTAACTATAAAAGCGAAAATTATACAGCGACACCTGGGTGCGCCACGCACCCGTCCATCTCTGCCGTCCATTTTGAAAAAGTCAAAAGTCCGCGTCAAATGGACGGCGGAGATGGACGGATGCGCGGCGCACCCAGGTGCGCTGAATACGCTCTCCTATAAAAGCTGCAAAGGGAAAAGTCCCTTTAGTAATCTCCCTTCACTTTGTTACAAACTAACCAAATAAAAAGTCTTATGCTATTCCTTGTTAGAAACCACCGTAAGAACTTTTTGAATAGTACTATCAACATAATTTAGGACGAACAAATAGCTTTCACAACTGACATATTACATGCTTCTACTTGTCTCATCATCTTTTTACAATATAACCTCATCAAAACTTGTACTGAATTCAAATGTGGAGCTATATGACATACAGTAAATACTAAATAGGATATACCATCATTGTCAATTGAGTTTGGAACGAAAATGAACCGATGTTTAAAAGAAATAAAACGAATAATTATTCATCTTCTCCTGAAGAATCAAACTCACCATAGTCCGAATCAAACTCACCATAGTCCCAGTAAGCTAATGAAATAAGTGCATTTGGTGCCATCCAACGCAAAGAGTCCGTGAAGGCAGAAATTCCGGCCATTGTTTGCGGACAACGAAGACGCACAATGAAGACCTTTAAACGCTGGATATGAAGTAACGGTGGAGAGAATGTCTTCCTGAAATTTTCTGGAAATGTGAGAGCTCTAGCAACGGCATCATGACGGATATCTAGCTCTACTTCATTGCAGCAACTAAAGTTTTGAAGAAGATTTCTCCAAGTTGGAAAATGTGTCCTTGGGGGTTCTAGACCTTGGTCATCATCATCCCAATTAAGCGTGAGACTTGCATCAAATCGCTTTCGAGCGTTCACAGAGATTACATCATTAGTCAGCAAATAACCATTGTATGTAAGATGTAGGAGATTTGGAATATCAATAATGGCCTTCAAATTATGTGGACATTTTCCGGGCATTCTGAAGCTAGTCTTGTCCGAATGGTGAGCACAAACACCGATATTTTTCAACTTGACGCATTCATCACTCAAGTAGATTGAACTTAGTTGAGGAAATACTCAAATGAATACAAAAGATTCAAGGTTTTCAGCTTCAACGTTAAAATACATGCACTCGCAATATGTAACCTGCAAGAATTCAAGACTGGAATTATTGACAGCAATGCGGCACCCATCCCCAACTGAGCTAAAAGAACACGAAACTAGCAACAAATGCTTGATATATGGAAGGACAGCCCTTCCATAGTGATCTATCGAAATCCATGTTGCAATCAAACAACACAGCGTATAGGGTCATAATTTTCAACAACGGGAGGCTTATCAGATCAGTACTCTCCGGTATTCGGACATGCTGCAGATTCAGATGAGTAAGATATTGCGCATTGAGAATGGTATGGGGTATGCAGTTGTATGTGGTTTCTTTGACGACTGAACTTCGAATGCTGATATATAACTCCTTGGCGCGTCTATCAACCACAAAACTAAACCACTTGTCTAATCTTGTCGAGTCTATTACTTGAGAATCATATCTCATTCGAAGCATGAACCTGTCCAACTCCAACAGCTTGGTTCTCTCAAAATGTTTCAAAGAAGTCCATGAACAACAGCTTCCTGCGGTCATCGGATTCTCCCTCGTCATCGAAATATAAGAAGGGGACTCCCAAAGACCACACGCTTGCCCATTGTTTGGAAACAATGCTTGAGCGTATGGCAAGTTTTGTGGGAATGAGTCGGAAAATCTTTTCAAGAATAAGGTCTGGAAGGTGAGGTAGCAATGTGTCCGCGGCCATGGCGTTTTGATCAACCTGCTCATGGTCTTGCTTTTTGAGCCTTTTGTTATCAGGGTTTGCATTGCTACTCGGCACCATGTATATATCTGGATGAATCGAAAGAGAGATTTAGGAAACTAAAAGAAAACTCTTATCATGTATACACCAATTTCTTTTGAAAAAAATCAATGAAACATTTGGAACTATAAAGACCGATCGAATTAACATGATAAGATTTCATTCTGTATGTTTATCGTAATCAGCAGTTGATAGTAGTTGGTGAAATCAAAGCGATAACATTAACATATATAACCCATACCTCAATCTGAGTAAGCCTAGCCTTGATATCCTGGTTTCAGATCGACGACCCAGGATCGGAACTTTGTTTTCCTTCCTTCACGGATGCACTGTATAGTGTGTTGTGACTTATAGGAATCCCGACTCCTTGTGAATGTGGAATTTGTATTAACAATTTATCTTGACCTAACGCAGTATTTGGTACAATCTGCCGTAGATGGATACAATGTGTGCATATATTTGCATATGGGCAAACAGTTTCTGGGACGACATGTACCATTTATGGTACAGAAAGTAATCGTAGTCTTAGCCCTACAGCTACTGCAGAACTTTTTAAAATCTTGAAGCGAGACAACAACAAGTTCTCATTTTCTTTGAAGGTATATTCTCAATTTTATAGAATGAACACACTTGTTACCACTAAAGTTTCTGCAATATGTTGCATTGATGCATCTTTAATAGCCCTCAGAAGACTAGTTTGTACTAGAATAGCTAAATCCTTCGAACTTTTCACAATAAAATGACATTAAATATATTCTTATTGTTTTTTTTTTTCAAAGAATGAATTTACTTCATTGATCAAGAATCATTACATTCATTAAAAATAAGCTCCTCAACAAATAGAGGAGGTACAATAGAGAAACCCAAATTCATTCTAGTATGCAAAGCAGCCTACGCCAAAGAGTGGGCAGCTATGTTAGCAGTTCGGCGGACAAAAGACAAACTAGCAGCCGATGCCATCCTCAGTCCTTCACGCAGATCATCCATAAGGAATCCCAGGACAAATATGTTATTGTTAATATAATTAGTTTCCTCCAATATTATAATCAAATTAATTTGTATCATAAAAAACCAACTGGACTTAGAAGCTATATCATTTTATTTCTTACATACCTTTAAATATGACAAAGTCATTGTTAAATTGTGATCGTCAGAAAACATTTTTAAACAGCAGCAATTCACAAATCATGAATGAACTATGTTGGTTAACCAGATGGACTTTATAGTGATAGCAATGTTTTTTGCTCCCATCAATGGGTTTATAGCGTCTCACTAGAGAGCTCACCCGCACTCTGCAGAGAGAGAGAGATGGGCAATTTTGTAAATAACCGAAATTAGAGGACATAACGATAATTGAATGATAGTTTTATAAATAAAATAAAAACAGGGGCACATTGATAATTTTCAAGACTGTAGTGGCAATTCTGTAAATAAGCGAAAGAAGGGACAAAATGGTAATTTTTGGAAAATAAACATTGTAGCTACAGTTAAGCAGCTTGCTGGCAAATAGAGTATTGTAAATGTTACCCACCCACCAAAACACATGGCGAATAAAAAAGAAAAAAAGAAAAAAAAACTGACTTTCCTGAGTTTATCTATTAGAACTGGAAGGAAAAATAAAGCGAAGTGATATGTTGTGCAACCCCCTGCAACATATTGTCATTTAGCCTTTGAATTCATGTATATATTGTAATGCAGGCATATATGGTGGAGAAATGTCATGAACAAAGGTGCAGAAATGTCAATTAGAAAAAAATGTGACTCACAAAGCAAGTACCGATGCTTGTCTCAATCCTAGTCAGACAAATTTACTAATGTCACTAACTCACTCAACTTGGACAAAATTTGAACAGACCATCTTCTGTGTCTGTTTTTTTAGTGTTGGGGAGGGTTTGAAGAAGAAGGCTGATCATGGTCGGTATTTGCATTTGGGTTGTTGTGATGCTACGCGAGATAATACTGGTGTAAATCAGACCAAAAAGTATCAAGGGGAATTTCCTTGTGTGTTGGCATGCAGTATCTGCTGGAAACCAAGGTGAACTGAGTCTTTAGGTTGTAAACCATATTTTGGTGCTAGTGTTTCTTGGATGGGAAACAAAAACCAACACGGAAGGAATGCACTTTTCCTAACTATAATTAGTTTCCTCCAATATTATAATCAAATTAATTGGTATCATAAAGAACCAACTGGACTTAGAAGCTATATCATTTTATTTCTTGCATACCTTTAAATATGACAAAGTCATTGTTAAATTGTGATCGTCAGAAAACATTTTTAAACAGCAGCAATTCACAAATCATGAATGAACTGTGCTGGTTAACCAAATTGACTTTATAGTGATAGCAATGCTTTTTGCTCCCATCAATGGGTTTATAGTGTCTCACTAGAGAGCTCACCCGCAGAGAGAGAGAGAGAGAGAGAGAGAGAGAGTAGTTTTTGAAAATAACCGAAATTAGAGGACATAACGATAATTGAGCTGGCCACTCATTTATAGTTCTTTAAATATTAAATAAAATAAAAACAGGGGCACATTGGTAATTTTCAAGACTGTAGAGGCAGTTTTGTAAATAAGTAAAAGAAAAGACAAAATGGTAATTTCCGAAAAATGAATAGTGTAGCTATAGTTAAGCAATTCGCTGGCAAATAGAGTATTGTAAATGTTACCCACCCACCAAAACACATGGCGAATAAAAAAGAAAAAAGAAAAAAAAAACTGACTTTCCTGAGTTTATCTATTAGAACTGGAAGGAAAAATAAAGCGAAGTGATATGTTGTGCAACCCCCTGCAACATATTGTCATTTAGCCTTTGAATTCATGTATATATTGTAATGCAGGCATATATGGTGGAGAAATGTCATGAACAAAGGTGTAGAAATGTCAATTAGAAAAAAATGTGACTCACAAAGCAAGTACCGATGCTTATCTCAATCCTAGTCAGACAAATTTACTAATGTCACTAACTCACTATATTCAACCTGGACAAAATTTGAACGGACCATCTTCTGTGTCTGTTTTCTTAGTGCTGGGGAGGGTTTGAAGAAGGCTGATCATGGTCGGTATTTGCATTTGGGTTGTTGTGATGCTGCACGAGATAATGCTGGTGTAAATCAGACCAAAATGTAAAGTATTAAGGGGATTTCCTTGTGTGTTGGCATCCGGTATCTGCTGGAAACCAAGGTGACCTGAGTCTTCAGGTTGTAAACCATATTTTGGTGCTAGTGTTTCTTGGATGGGAAACGAAAACCAACACAGAAGGAATGCACTTTTCCTACCTATAAAAGCTGCACAGGTAAAGTCCCTTTAGTGATCTCCCTTCACTTTGTAACAAACTAACCAAATAGAAAAACTCTTCTGCTATTCCTTGTTAGAAACCACCATAAGAACTTTTCATTTAGTTTATCAAACATTATTTAGGACGAACAAATAGCTTTCATAACTGGTATCTATTTCTGGGTATTTAATCAGAGATACTTACATTAAATAATAACAAAAATGATGACTATAAACCCGACTCAAATCTATGTTCTCCCCTTTCTGTTTACTTCCTTTTCTACATTAACATCATTACAACAAAATTTACTGGGGAAGGTGAAATTTGAAATAAGATCATATACCTCTATACGAAGAAAATGATATTTATAGGCAAAGGAGAAAGAATATTAGCCGAACAAAATTAGACAATCAGTGTATAGAGACTTGAAGCGGTGATCCTGATGTTTGGGACGCTAGTCAAGGTGGCGAGAAAAGGAAACAGCAGCTAGGGCAGTAGTGCTTTCAGTTGTGCCCTAAACAGATCACCGAGAGCTCCACGAATATCCATCTGAAGAAATGAAGGCAATTATAAGTTTCCCCAAACATATCCTAATCTCTAATTAGTAAATGATTAACTGTTGAAGTGAAGCATCAAAGCATGAATATGGCAGTATTGAATTAACAAACAAGGAAATAGGAGATTACCTGGTCGCAGCATACAAGTTTTGTAAGCAAAGGATAGAAGTCTCTCAGATGTCTTCTGAAAATCTGTGGGTTCATAAAGCACATGCCTTTGAGCACCTGAAAAGTCAATACAGTAAGAAAATTTACATCTGTAATATGAAGGAGGCAACCATAAGCCATTTTGGTAGAAAGAAAAAAAGACAGCCGTTAACAGTTCATACCTTAACAATTATTGGAGATCGTAACTCCAGAACACGGTGAATATCCATATTAGTCACATCTCCAGAACTGGACTGCAGCTCAGATGCCTCCCTGAGTACTTGTTCGCAGAAAGACACAAGTTTGTCTTCCGCTAATCCTTCAACATTCTCTTCAGCGCTTGAATCATTAGTTTCTGCAAGTCCCTCTTGATTGGCAGGAAACTGGGAAGTTGCTTTCTGTAAGATGTCCAGATATATGCAAGTTCCTGTTAACTCTTGGCGAAGAAGATTCAAAGGTGGCCTGTCCAATGGTTGGATAGTCAGAAACTATGTTCTTGAAGGAGATAAATTTCACAGAAAAGTACTTGCACACAAATTTTCATCCTACCTCTCATCAGAAATTTGGTGCATGCGTGTTCTGAGATTTGTATATGAATTGTAGGAAGCTGCAAATTCTAATGCAGACAACAAAATGTCCAATATAGCAATCTTCTGTGGTGCTTTCAACTTGCTCCAGTATTTCTTCTGCAAATTATATAGTGGTTATATTAGCAAAAAGTTCTTGAAGATTTAAAAGTTTAGGATTTAGAGGGAGAGAGAGAGAGAGAGAGAGAGAGAGAGAGAGAGAAATAAAAACAGACCTGGATACTATCAATGGCTCCCAGAAGTAATAATTGAGTAATGCATTTGCCCCTACAAGTTCCCAATACAGAGCTTTCCTCCTCATCTTTGATATCAGGTTCAGCAACATCAGCAACCTATGCAGCATATCAAAAAGACACGACAAATAGCAATCAAAACATGTGCTGAAACACACATGACAAAGCCATAAAATCTAGACCACAAAAAAGAACGACAAAGCCATAAAATCTGGGTTGTAATCTGTGTAACAAGATTAGCAGAAGTAATATGCTGTAACATTATACCTTAACTGGAGAAGATGGTACTGAAGCATCAGAACTCTTGGGCTTAGATGAAAGATTTCTGAGAAAGAGGTTACCCATAATTCTTTGACCAATTGTTTGACTACGTTGGAGGTTTTCATCATCAGCAGATTTTGAAGCACTTCCTGACGGTGAGTTAAGGCCTACAAGACAGAAAAAAAAAATTAAAATAAAATTCAAGTCATTCATCAACAAAAACTCATAATCTACATTCATAAAGAGTTGGTTTAAACATCATTGACTCCTCAAGTTCTATGTCTGATGAATGAAAACTACCATAAAAGCAGTCTTAGAATTTGAACGTTAACAAAAGCCATTTTGGTAAACATGAAAATTCATATATAATTTCAAAAATCTGACCTTCAGATCCATCCAAGTTCATTTGCACCCCTGATTCAACTGATGCATTTGGATTTCTATCATAGTCTCCCCCATCATAGTCAGACATTAAAGAAGGACCACCGGAATTGACCTCTAAATTTAACGTCCTCTCATTCTTCAGGTTCTCAAAACCCAAGGCATTTAACAGTTCAAGTGGTTGCGTTGTGTACAAAGCATCTCTGAATAACAACAAGATCAGTAGAATAGATAATTAATCAGAATTAGAATGACCAGAAAAGATTTCCAGATAATAAGAGATACACACCTTATGCTTTTCAATAATGTATCCCAATCACTCTCACTAAATTGATGTCCTCCAACTTCAATTAGATGCACCAGTGCACCCAGAGATAACGAAACCACAGCTTGATCAGTCTTTTTGGCACAATCTAACAGTAGACTGAGTAGTGGTGGCAACATGAAACATACCTCCTGCGCATGGGAAAGACTGTCAGTCACACTAATTTCCAAACACCAGCTTAAAATTTATAAAACCCTTCTTATACCTCCAAAGCCAATAAATTGAAAATCAGTCTCCATTCGATTTACTACAGGTTCGAAAATTACAAATCCACATTTATTTCCCCTAAAAATGGATAATTCTTCACAAAACAAGCAACAATTCAATTTATAAAGCTAGTTTTTATCTCAAACCTACCTTGTAAAAAGTGTTGAAAAGGTTGCACAGCAACTGAAGTGAGTGAATGCTTGTTTCACGGAACCATTCCTCATCAGAAGAAGCCGAGCTTTCCTTTCCAGCATGTCTTACATGGTCAAATATGGGAAACAAGACACGATGGAAGATGCTCTCCCAAAAGGATGAGGAGAACTTGTTACCTCTCTCATTCAGTAGATCAAATAAAACTTCAAGCGCACAGCTTCTGACCTCTGGCCTTGTATCTGATGTCAGGTCAGACAGACCAGCCAGCATTGGGAACCAATAATGCTCAGTCACATCAAAGTTTGTTGTATCATTATCTTCTATAGGCTTCAAAGCACCACCAGGTATAAGACCCTGAATTGGACAGACCAAAGGTTAAACAGGAATGTCCGGATAGCAAATAGACAGGGTACCAATAAGCCAGAAGCAACTGAAAAACCATAGGCATCCACACAACCCACAATAACCAAATCCACCAAGCCCAATACCAGTGAAGTTTTTTGTTATTCAATGGGAAGAGAGTAATTAAAATATCACATCAAAGGCAAAGTCTTTCTTCCTAATCATTTGACCATGGGTGCAGTATCCCACAACTGCATGTGTTGTGTCAGGTCAAACTGACAAAGCCACAAAGCTCAGCGGAATCATTTTGTAATTAACTTTATCAGCTTCAGCGGCATTATTATGGATTCGGTGTCACCATTAGTCTGTTTATATTTTAACATTATATCTTCAAAACAAAGAAAGACCAACACACCTCAGCCAAACGATCCTCACATATGCGCAGGAGTGCAATAGCCTTCAAACTTATACGGTGTGAAGTTCTATTATTGGCGAATCGGATAAGACAGTTGACACAGTCCATGAAACAATCTCCAACAACTTGATCAAAGTGTTCCAAGATCACTGCAAGTTTCCGGATATTAGATATATTGATATTGTAAGGACGGGGAAAACCATCACCGTCATGAAGATCACAGTAAGGAAAATAAATTAATACCTTGTTCGACATTTTCAAATGCACTCTCAACAATAGATTCCAATTCATCATCTGCAGAAGCTGTAAAAATCATGAAAACACTACGCCAACCAGACTTGATGCTCCCCACTTTAGATTTTATCATCTGCAAATGACAGCAGAATAATTTTGTTTTCAACAGAGCAGTTGTACATTGAGAAAAATAACAATAAGAAACGGAAAGTGCAATCAGGAAAGCAAAATATGAAGACATACTTGAACAATGCAGTCAACAATTAGGCCCCTTATGGTTTCACTTCGACTATTGCGCATAAGTACAACGAAAGGCTTAAGAATGTCATTTTGGAATGTGAAATTTGCAAGTTCAGCTCGCTCCAGATACTTCATACCAAGCTGCCTCAGAGAATCTATCGCATACATAGCAATTTTCTCATCATGATGACTCCCAGCTGAAATAAAGTGGTTTGCCAAAACAGACCATATTCTAGCCCAGACCTGTACGACAAATTAGTGGAAACGTTCAAACGATGAAGAACACAACTGAATCACACTTACTGAGTTATAGTTAGTGATGACCATCTTCAAGTGAACATACAACTTTTACCAGCAAGACAAGAGGTTCCAGTAACATAACATACCATGCGTATACGAGCCATGTTGTAGTAGCTGATCTCAACAAGTTTCTGCAAGCTAAAAACCCGAGCTGGACTTTGTTTTAGTTCTTCAGCTGATACACCACAGAGTGCAGTGAAGAACTCCACTACAGAATCGCTGGGAAGCTGAACACTATTCACAAATACTTGCTCAGAAGGTTTTCCTGCCAATTCTCTTAGAGATTGAAGAACAGCATCTTTTGAGATCTGGTTTGATCCCTGCATGACTGTTGCAGCAATAGCAGGTGTTGAACTAATGAATTCAAGCCGCGAAACACATTCCAAAACTGCATTCCAAGTGTCTTGAAGGGACCCAGTCTCTGAGTCACAAAGAGCTAGTAGAGTCCGCAATGCTTCCACATTTTTACTACGCATTTCCTTTGGAGCATGCAAGAATGTAAATCTGAGAAGCAAACCAAAAGCTGAAATGAGCATCATCATGAACATTGCTACACAGATTAAATCAGTGAATACAGAATCTTTCCATGTAGGTCAACAGAAGAGAAAGGCAGATAGATCTATATGATGACCCAACTATTTTACCTGACGAGAGATGTTAAGAATGCATAGCGCATGGTGTCCATTCCCAGAACGTGTGTAATGTGTATTCCTGCTTTAAATCCTTCCATGCAGAGAACAATCCTCGACTTATTATCACCCTCTTCCATTGTAACAGAAAAGGTAGCAAGCAAAGGCCATCCAACAGCTTCTACCATAGGCCTTACAAGTTCTATTTGCTGTGTAGTATGGAAGACCCCTCTTTTTGCTCCTTGATTCCTAAATATATCTTGTGCTCTCTTTATGATAGCTTCACTTTCAGACTTGGTATCAGAAGACACCGTTCTTCTGGGAAGAGCCAGATTAAGAATACTGACAAGGCGTCCTCTCTCTTCACCTTCTGGCTTATATTTGCCACTTTTATCGAGACTAGTACTCTCATCTTTCATCTTTATCTCTTCTTTAACAATTGAGTCATAGATTTCTTCCAGAAGTTCTTTTGGAGCACAATCTTCTGGATCTTCAGTAGCATTCATGCGCATGAAATCTGACTTGGACATCTTAGGCCATACCATTGGATTATGCGCATCAGTATTCAACAAAATAACTGCATATGCAAGAACATATGCCGTATCTGCATTTTTGAAGAGGCCTGGATTATCTGCACAGTATCTGCATATGCAACGTGTTACTGTCCAGCAATCAAAAGGGCATACATCACAGTACAAGCTAGATGCCTATTCAGTCAGAAATTATATAAAGATGTATAAAGGATAATGCATTATGTAAGCATTAATCAAATGCACAAGTGCACAACCATGCAAGGAAGATTTGTGCACACAAGTATAGACGACAGACAACAACAATAAAAAACAGAAAAACTCAGTACCTTTCTGCAAACTTTTCCATAATGCGATCTATCTTTTGAGCTTCCCCTGGAAGTCGGAATCCTTTGAGAAGTTCACGAATTGCAGTATCAAACTTCATTCCCGAAAATTTCATGGAATCTACATAAGCATGCATGACAGAAAGCGGGAATTCTTCATGATGGCCCAAATATTCCCCAATCATAGCCTGCAAAAATGATAAGCACTAAGAAGTCTGTATCACTGTAGAAACATAACTATGAGACAAACAGAAATCCAACCTTGTCCAAACTGGGAGTACTTCTCAAAAATTGGGCAACTGAACTAGGTGTGTTTTCCACTAACTTATTTGATCTTAGATACTCTACACCCTTTACCGGTCGCCTGTTGAACTGCAACATATTAAATCAACAAATCAGTTGTAGAGTACAAACAGAGCAGTTGTGATTAAATATAAGCAAAACAATCAGGATATCATGTTAAGCTGATCAATTACCTCAGAGATCGCAGCTTCCAGTGTAGACTTATGAGCTTTTGCCTTCTCAAAGTTAGTGGTCATATCTTGCCTGCTTTTCACATCAACAGACTCTCTGTCTGAAGCATCTCCTTCCAGAGACTGAGCATTTTTACTCTGGTTATATGATTCTCCACGTGACATTTCCCAATCTACGAGTGATTTAAGCACATTCACAAGACACTGGCAAGGTCAAGGAAAAAGGGGTCATCCAGGAACCTGTGCTACCATCAATGAATATATAGGAGCAAGAAACCATATGATGAACTAGCGAATCTGTGAAAGGAGTACACCGTTAAACATACCTGAAGAGATGATCCTTTTATTGAAGTAGTTGGGGATGCAGTAGCCATATTTGGATCTGCATTTTGCGTCCCTTGAGATATTCTGGATAGAGTTGTGACCTAATTAAGAGTCAGAATACCTTGCAGTATTAGATGTACAGCAATACCATATATGGATAGTATTGAGATCATCATTGGGAAACAGTGTAGGTAAAATTATACCATCCGCTCAAACAAGTTTGGTGCCTCAAGATCACAGTCATAGTTCACAAATATGTCTACAAGCATCTGAGGATCCTTGCAAACTTTTTCAACCATCCTGCAAACACTCAACTCATTAGATGACTGGGAATAAAATGTCAAAATCATGGTGATCACAGTATCCATGCAGGAATTGAGAGTAACATTACAAGGTACTAGCAACATGATAACCAGGAAAGGCGATACCTAAGAACACTCATTTTCTGGTTCATGGGATCCGAGCCATCCAGGGACCGGAGAACTATCAAGGGAAAGAAGATGCCTATTTCACCCTGAATAAAAATTGTTGGTGTAAAGAACAGAGTATGACGATGTAATTTCTGTAAGTACTTGTGAAGATCATAGACACACCTTGAGACTTTCTCGAAACCGCAACAAAAGCACTAAAAAAATTCCAGTTGCATACTGCAGGAAGGAAACTAATGATCAGAAGCAAAAATCAGATACAATGTATCTAAATCAGATGAAGAATATATGTAAACCTGAAATATGACAGGGGATGGCGAAACTGAAGCCCGCAACAAGGCATACGATAGGTATGCTTTCACCGAATCAATAAAATGGAAGTTTCTAGTAAATGGATGACCAACTCCTTCCAACAAACCCTGAAACACCAAGCAATAAATCACATTTTTTAGAAACACTAAAAATAAGTAAAAGCACTTTTTATAAGTTAATGCCATGGAAGTCATCTTCATGGATTATACTATCTTCTTTTCTCCATCCCTAGTCTTGGAAGGAGGAAGCTCATACTTGATGAGTTCGAGAAATTACATCTAAACAAAACTTTCAAGTTATTTAATAATATCCACTGTGTTGTATGTGAGCATCTATCCATAAAAGCATGCACATAAAATCACAAATGATCCGAATATAACCTGCAGAAGCTCAAGAGATAAAATCCTCGTCTTCAACGTAACTTCATTGTTATCTTCCTTCATGCCCATCTGCAAAACAAAGTTTTGAAATTCAAATATGACTAATAGGAAGCATCATGTTGCTTGGGCTCAACAAATAAAAGACATTGTACAAAAACACAAACCTTGCACAGGGTTCGGAAAACCAGTAAAGCATCACGTTGAACTATGCTCATACTCTCCAGGTCAATCCCTCTTATAAAAATAGAGCATCGGTTAGGCGCATTATAAATAAATGTGCAACACTGGGTGTGTTGGGAATACAAGAAAAAGATATCTTAAGGGCATAATATCATATCCAAACCTGGTTATCTTTTTGCCATCTTCATGATGCACAGCTTGGTCCAGGACGGCCTCTAAACCCTAAACATTGAAAGACATACAATGTCAGTACAAAGGAAGCCTCGCAAGCTAAACTATCCATGATTAGAGACATAGTAAACGGTGGAAAGTGCAGCACTTGAGAGTGCATGAGGTACCAAGCACATGGGTTACTAAAGAATAATATGTACCTTGATGTCAGCACCACCTGCAAGATTATGAAGTTCCTCAACAGATGCAATGGGTGTCTCTTTAGCCTGGTTAAGTTGATCTCCTAGAGTCATTTCTTTCTCATTTTGGTCTGCCACAGAAGTTTCTTCAGCTTCTGTATTTGAATTTTGTGTTGTAATGGCTTCTGTATTTCCAACAGAAGCAGATGATGAAACCTGAAGGTCCTGCGAGAAATTACAAAATACAGTGTAAAAAAAACTAAATTGAAACAGAATATGAGAATGAACATCCAGAATATAGGATTTAAATCCGCACCGGATCGGTCTCCATTCTCCTGAATATGATGCTGATCATCTGCGTAAGCATTGCCTTTGATGTAGCTTGGTTGACAGGACTCTTGCTACAAGTTCAAACTATGATTCATTAGCTGCTTTGAAATTGATATTGGGAACCTAATTATAAATAAAATAAAATAGGTACCTGTGCAGAGCAATATTATAGCAGACTCTGATAACTCCCAGCAAAGGTTCCCCATGTACTGCATTTGAAACAATATTTAATGATTGTAAGAACTATTTCTTGCACTTCAATTTCTAGGGAGAACAAAAATTAGACAAGTATCAAACATTCATACGTCCATATAGAATATAAATGTGCTGATTGCATATGTACAATTGCACAAAGCATGAGTGACACTGAGTGCTGATGTACATGAGCAAACTACATGGATAGACAGACACAATGAACTAGAAAAATACTACCGGATACCAGTAATTTCCTGATAACATACCTCTAAACTTTGTGGATGCCACTGCAGTAAGAAGGACCTTCAACACTTGCAGAACAGTACTGCACATCATTTCTTACACTCAGCAAGAATAGCAAGCCACATATTTTCAGAGGAAAACAATTAAGTTGGGTGGCACATACCTATCAGGTGAATTATTGTCAACACAACTGCAAACCCTGTTTAAAATCTCAGTGAACACCGGAACACTTTTGTCGTCTAAACCAGGATCTCCCTCTAGATGATCATATGCAATGAGTTTCTGTGCATATGAAATTTGAAGGACTAGTCAGTTAGTGATGTAGGTTTGCATATTATAGATCTCAACACGAAATTATATCGTTAGATAATGAAGCCATGGTCAATCATTTATAGGGTATAAAACAAAGAACTTTTTGTGTACGTAAAAAATAATAATAATAATAATTACTATTACTATTTTTATTATGTTTGGCTCCAAAAGATATTACTATTTTAAAAGAAAATGATGCTAAACAAAAAAACATTGACAAAACAACAAAAAGTGACGATGCATACATGAAGACAATCCAGAGCAGGTTCTAGAACTTTCAAGTTCTTTGTATCAAATGCAAGTCGCAGGGGACTCAAAACAAGCTCCGCCTGAGTGCCTTCTAAGGTGTTCCCAGCAGTTGCTAGGACAGTCGAAACAGTTCCACTTGTGCTCGCTGGCCTGCCAACAGAATCTGCCTCCTCGGCAGTGTTTGAGGACGTTTGAGACTGACCTGGTTCTGCACCAGTCTTTGCAGCTTCACCTTCCGTTTCAAGAGAACTACAAAATGGAAGCAATTCCAAAAGTCAAAACTAGTAGATATATGTCTGACAACGTCGATAATGCATGCTGCAAATAATCAATCTACCTTCCATCACCGTCTGAAGGAGTAGCTTGAGTCTTCTCACTTGGAGCAGGCTGTGGAACGGTTTGTTGAGCCTGATTGACTTCTTTCGCATTGTCTAAAGACACAAAAGAACAAAGGCATATGAGGAACAGAAAGATCACTGGTTCTTCTATAACAAACACAGGCTGTAATTACAGCACGCTATCAAAGAGCGACTGACATCAAGTCGTTTGCGAGAAGAATAACATCTCCTCTCCAGTCTTCACTAACAATTGTAAAACAGGAAAACAAAAGGTACACTAACAACACAGACAACTCAGCTTTCATTCTTCCATATCCACAAGCACTGAATCGAACTACTACACATCAAAGCTAAAAACACTCAACAGTCATTTGCTTGTTTCGCCTTCCGCTAACACTAGAGTTTCCTACACTACAAAATCTAGAGAACTCTAGAGTTTCCTACACTACAAAATCTAGAGAACTATAACAACACCATAAACTCATTCCTAAGCTCACATATTCCCTCATAACACTAAATTCGACCTCACCTAAATTCAAAATCAAACTCTATAGCTCCGAATCTCGAATCGCACAAACTCAGCTACATGCACAATGAAAATGTAGATAGGGAAGGAAGGATAAGAATACCTAAATAAGCCTGAATAGCCTTCTGAAGATCGGGATGCTTCTTCGGCAAGCACTCCTTGAGCATGGACTCATACGCTCTCGTCACGAAGCCGCCGGCCGCGCCTCCCGCCATCTTCACCTCCGGCTCTCAAAATCACCTGCAATTCGGATCAAATCACGATCCGTCAGCACAAATTCGGATCACACTCACAGATTCCGCGTTCAATAATAACAGAATCGCAGAGAGAAATGCGTTACCTGAGGAGGTGAGATTGGTGAAGACGATGAGAATGTGAATGAGGTGGAGTGTGGAGCGGAGAGGTGAGAGGAGGTGAGCTGGTGAGGTGAGATCTGGAGAGGACGGAGTGGAAGGAGATGGATCTGAGGAGTGGTGGAGAGGAGTGAAGAGTAAAGGTGGTGGTGGAGTAGAGAAGAAGAGAAGAGAGAGCGGAGTTGCAGAACCCGGAACTTCGTCTCTACAGACTCCGCGGGTTTGGGGTCTACGAGACTTCGCGCAACTAGAAATGAAGCTGATTCAGATTTCCTTTTACGTATTCACAAAAATAATAGTTTTTTATATCTTTTAGTAACATAAGGGCAAGTTGCTGGAATAGCTCAGCTGGTTAGAGCGTGTGGCTGTTAACCACAAGGTCGGAGGTTCGAACCCTCCTTCTAGCGAATTGTTTTTTTATCTTCTTTATATAGCATGGGTTATAAATATTTTATGTTAAACCTTATCACAGTAATCCAGCGTAGCTCATGAGACAAAACCACTTATATGGAATTGAGAATTTCCGGGTTCGAATCCCGGCGCTGGAATTCTTTTTCTTTTATCTCTTAATCTAGATTTGCATGCTTATTAACATTTTACGTTGAGCATTATCAAAGTAATCCAGCGTAGCTCATGAGACAAAACCACTTATATGGAATTGAGAATTTCCGGGTTCGAATCCCAACGCTGGAATTCTTTTTCTTTTATCTCTTAATCTAGATTTGCATGCTTGTTAACATTTTACGTTGAGCATTATCAAAGTAATCCAACGTAGCTCATGAGACAAAACCACTTATATGGAATTGAGAATTTCCGGGTTCGAATCCCGGCGTTGGATATTTTTTTCTTTTATCTTCTATTTTTTTCTTTTATCTTCTTAATCTAGCTGTATATAGCTTATTAATATTTTACGTTCAGCAAATAATCCAGCATAGCTAATGAAACAAATTCAGTTATGGAATTGAGAATTTCCGGGTTCGAATCCCGGCGCTGGAATTTTTTCATTTTTTATGGTTAAATTGGTGATTAATGTTAGACGGGAAAAACCAAAGTAATTTAGAAATTTCTATTTAATTATTTCCTTGTACTAATCAAGAATCACAATTTACACACTACCCGGGCTCAAACCAAAAACTACAACACCAGATCCTCCCCAAATAGATAGAGCAGTCTCTCCACCGCCCAGCTCGGCTGAGAACTTTGCTCCCAGCTCAAACTCTGGATCTGCGACGACGTCAGCAGCGGCGTCCTGCACAGCGGGCACGTCTTGTGATTATCCTCCTGCCCGCCGGCGTCGCCGTCATGATGATCATGCCCGTTGTAGTCCAGCCACCTGTCAATACACTCCGTGTGGAAGACGTGGCAGCAGTTCCGCAGCTCCCGGACCTCGTCCCCCATCTCCAACTGGGTCAGACACACCGCGCAGGTGTCCCAATGACGACAGCTGTTCCCCTGTCGTCTCGTCACCTCCTCATACGTCGTCCGTATCAGGCTGTCTCTAATCAGCTGAGACGACGTCGTATGGGACGAAGAGTTAGAGGAAGACTGTTCGTAGTCGAGCTCGGACTCTAGGAGATCGGAATCCTCGTCGGGCATGAGTCTGCGGCGGAGCCTCAGGGCCCAGTAGAAGGCCCATCTCAGGACGGCGATTACAAACGCGGCCTTGTAGAGCGCGTCGCTGAAGAACAAGTCCGAGGACGAGATCGAATTAACGACTAAACCCATGGAATTAGGAGAAGAAGAAGAAGAATTAACTGAAGCAATGACAGAGGAAGAAGGAGAAGAAGAAGGGAAAGGGGAAGTTGGGAACGAGATTCAGTTGGTTTATAAAGAGTAGGAAAGGAAGGTTGTGGTAGGGCCCAGGTGAGATTGGTGTGACGAATAAGATTGAGGAGGTCGTAAGCGGTGTCAATGTGTCGACAGTGTCATGGTGAGGTTGTGCGCGTCCGAGTCAAGTTCAGTCTGGACGGTGGTTCTGTCATTTGAATAATGCTTTTCGTTTTGATTTTTTATTTTATTCTTCTTCTTTTTTTGAATAATTTTTTTTGTTTTATTTTGGTGTGAGGAGGAAGAAAAATTAGGTAGGATGGAATTAGAATATAAAGTTTTTATATACATCATCATTAAAGTTAAAAGCAGATGGGATATGATATGATCATAACAGCCCAATTCATCTTTTCTTTTCTTCCTTTCTTTTTTTTTTGTTGGAATTAAAGTATCTAGACCAAAAAGGATATTCTCATCAAGCCGATCCTTGTAGCGGAGATTTGTGAGTTTAAATTTTTGAGATAAGAGAATTTTGGCGATGCCCTAGTAAATTGGTGTTAGTTTAATTTCAATGAACGATTGCTGCATGTACTTTTTTGTTATGTTGACTAATAATTTTTCGCACAATTTGGTCATAAATAGTGAATTAGTAGGGTTGCACTATAATTTAGATTCATAAGAGAACTAACTACTTGATGCTTACCTAATTCAAATGGGTATCAAAACAAGCGAATGATAGTTGTGATTCGTTACTTTACTTTGCATTTATCATAAAAAAATGACAACGAACAAATTAGAAACTTATAATAGGTAATTTCCTATTTCTTTCAGGAATCAACATAGAACAATAGGTACATTGATAGGTAATCTGTTCTATACTTTTTTTTAGCCTTAGTCTTGCTTACTCCCTTATCCATATGATTGTTTTCTGACTCTCATGTGTTGGATTTGATTTTCAATTTCTTAACTTACATGTGTTGGATTGAAAGTCAAGTTTGAATGGATATGTTCATCATAAATTGTGCATCTTCTTTTCCTTGTTTTTTTTTTTGTTCTTAACAAGTCACCACACCAAGTGGCCATTCTAGCACACCAACACTACCTATAATCTAAATCCATAGCTAAGCCAAAGTTGGCAAATATAACATACTTGAGTAACTTGACCATGACTCATGCCTAAAAGGAAGTAACAGCATGACTCACATGCCATGAATTTATTACCAGCATGAGGCCAATCCTAGTCATATCCCACCGAACTTGGTACTACAACCCTTCCAAATTTTCCCACAACTTCTCTCTGCAAGTTATGATAAGAATGCACCCCACTTCTGACTGTTGCTTTATTGCTGACAGTCACAAAAGTTAGACTACTAAAGGTCATGATGCTCGAATAGTCTATCAGCTTTAACCAAACACCAGTACCAAAATTTATTCAAGATTTGCATAAAGGTCCAGGATAGGGTGACGCTGATCCCCTTTTTTTCACTTTCACATCTTATATTCAAGTTGCCCATTACAACCAGATTCAGATGAGGAAGTTTTAGCAAGATGTTTCTTTCACAATCGGATGGCGTAAAGTTTCGGCTCCTGTTGCCTTGTAATGTAAGAAACTCTAGCCTGCTTCCTTTGCCAATGCTTATCATATAACAGACAGTCTGTCAACAATACTCTCCAGTTGAAACAAATGGTCGACATGCACACGTAGCTTAAATGTTTGTAATCACTCTCTCGGATGACATAAAGCAAGCCACAGTTCTCACACTCCTTTATCTTGTTCCATTTTCTCTCGCATCTTGTATTGCAAGGTAACAGGAGCACAATCCAGTGGTGTTTCACCTGTACGCAAGAATTAATCGTCAAGAAGAGAGCTATTGATATATGCAGCTACCTACTAGCTAGTCCAAATGTGAGCTAAAGGTTTAACAATGAGTAAATTCAGCGAAATGAATAATTTATCAACTCAGTCCAAACATGAAAGTCGTAGTGTGAAATGAAGCTGCACTTATATCACCACCTCTCCCTTCAACTCTTTGGCATATGATTGGAGAGGTTCACAAAAAGAACCACAACCATGTGGATATAGAATTAGTGAGCATGATATATCAAACTTCATATTCCGTATTGTTGCCATATATGGATGCCTTGTTTATCTTTTTTTGGGTGAATAATATGCTTGCTTATCTTTAATAATTACCTTTCCCTAATGAAAAATTCAACTAAAAACGCATTTTAAGAGGGCCAAGAAAATTACCCTGTGCATTTTTGTAGTCCAGGCTTGCTCCAGAGTCCATGAGGGCAAAAACTATCTCAGTTTGGTTGAAGACTGCTGCCTAATATAGTATCAGGATAAAACATTTAGGCACAGGAATTATAGATACATCCAGATAATGTACACCAATGCAAGCAAGTAGAGAGAGAGAGAGAGAGAGAACATACTAAATGTAGCAAAGAAAGTCCTTGCCTGTCGTGGTAATTAGAATTAACACCCTGCCAAAATCATAGTATTCTTAGATCTGCTTTTCAAATGCTGATTTTACTCAAGTACATATACCTCATTTAGAATGTTGATTCTATTCTACATCTTAATACCTCACTCAGAAGCTTTTTCACAGCATCAATATCACCATTCTTTATAGCTTCTCTCATACCCTGAGAATGCAGATTGAAGAAAAACTTTATCCAGGAGAACTAAGATCATGATTGAATACTATGGGACACAATAACTTCATAGACGTATACCTCTCCATTGACTTCGTAATCTATCTTTTTCTCAGAAATTCCATTGTTCGCTTGACCAAGATTGAAAACAGATCTGCGAAATTCCACAACCAATTAGTACAAAAGAGTTTACACAAATATGCAGTTCGAATTCTGCTTCATGATCTTTTTCTTATATATTGTGAAATAATAGCAAAGGAATCACCTATATAAGACTACTGTTTTTGATTAAGTTAAGAGTTAACCTACCCATGCTTGCTGTTTGAAGTAGAAGGTTTGCTTTTTACAACGGTTTCTGTTTTCTTTGCTTTTGGAGACTGGGGGAGCGGAGTGGATGTGGTTTTGATCTGCCACAAACAAAAAATATGGCATGAGAACATATAGGGTACCATAAAGACATCCAAAAGAAAAATAAAAATATTGTATGTGTACCTGTATAGGAGCTGCATCCACAGATGGGGCTGGAGCTTCACAAATACACAAGGGCATTCTGCACTTACACTCTAAAACTGCTGAAGCAGGCTGAGACTGCATAGTTGGTTTAGTCTTTGGATCTGCATCTCCACCTATATCCAATGTAGAAACTGAAGCTGTTATAGAATCAGTTCCATCTGAAGAAGCTTGTACATCACCTATGGCAGATCTGTGCAAAATGAAATCCACAGTTACACATAAATACTTCTTTTAGTTCTTTATCATAATTTTTAAAAAATTGAAAAGTGGAACAACCGATAAAAGAAGGAAAGCAAAGGGTTAGAGTCCCAAGTGTAGGATCAACATGGCATAGCACAGTAAGGCATAAACAAGAAAGAGAATCACATCAAAATGGAGCACATGATCAGGTAGTGAAGTGGTAGTTGGTAAAGTCTTTAATCATCTTTACTAAGCGTAACCCTTTTTAGCGAGTGGATAATGCAAGAGTATGAAGCACAAGTGTATACGAATAACTACAAAGTGAGCAGCATGAACAAATTCTCCGAATGATGCTAATTCTACATTACTTCCTAAATGAAACAGACACTTAATGGATGGCATGTCATGGGTATCTGAAACTTGGCTAGGAATACTTATGTGCTGCATCTACCCAGTAGCTACAAATGAAACACCAAACACTGAAATGAGACTTCATTCCATGTTTCCATCACATTTAGCCATGAAGGCGGCCTAGTAAATACATCTGCACCACTTCTTAATAACCAATGACCCTTAAGTAAACCTTTAGCTTCCAGAACCAAGGAAATGAGATAACCTGACGGTTGGGTTTCTGTTAATCTTTTCAGTATCCAACTCATCTGGAGTTTGGCTTTTAGTTGTCTATTTTAATTGGTTGATAGAGTTGCGTGGTTTCTGAGTTCACATAGTTTTCAGAAAAGTAAGATGTAATAAGTCTCTGAGCTGCATTAGTGAGCCATTACCATGCTTGATCAACTCTATTAGGTAGATTATATACAAGTAATACAACTGACATTTCAAGAATATCACACAAGTTTCCAAACTATAAAGCCTCACTCAAATACCATCTCTGAAAACAAGAATTCACCAACACTTTCACCATACACAACCGCCATTCTCCATATCTAACTTTTTCACTAACATTTCTTCTACTTGGTGAACAAATGACAAACCACAATACAACATGATGCATATTTCTATATATGAATATCTGCATAGAGTTCAAAAGAGGAATGCTTTACCGAGAGGAGCCGTTAAAACAATCACTGCAAACTCTAACCGGTGAGTAAAGGCCAAACTGAGGTAGAGCCTGAATTGCCAACAAAGACACAATTGCTCAGTGAAACTCCATCAATCAGTAAACCAACACTTACGAAAATCGAGCATTAAAAGTAACACACACCATTTGGCTTGATGAATGTTCGTGGCACAATGTCCGCCCACAGGATCGGCAATGATGCTACACAAAATCATAAGCTGAACCACATCAAATACACTGAACAACTCCTCCAAAAATAGTATCTTTAACTCTAAATTCTCCAAACCCACTTGCTCTACATCACAAACACCCATTTCACTCACATCAATTGCTTGCTAATCACAATAACTTATTATTAAAATCATCAAAAGGCCCAGCTGGGCATGAACATCAAATTTCAAGCTTTGATTTTGACCCAGTTCGAAACTTTGAGTAAAGTACGAAACTTTGAGATCACAAAGAGTCATGCATGTGAGAATTTGATTGGATTCGATAAAGAAAATGAAGAATTGAATTGGGTACCCGTCGCCGGAAAGCGTTGAAGCTGCATTTGCAGACGTCACAGCGCGGAGCTTCTTGAAAAGATGGAGGCTCCATTTTTCTCAATCACAAACAATCTGGGGATGATCGAATTCGATATATACAGATCAAAATTTTCAATTGATTTCTGCCCGATGATTCCAGCTATTGATCGTTTAGCGGATAGAAGAAGCCGATGTTTTGAATCAAGTCTTCTTTGCTTCTGATCCACACTTACCCGGTAGAATTCGGGTTACCCGCCCACAATATTAGATTACGGGTTTTATTTGTTTTATCTGTTGAATTTCTTTTCATTCAAGTTTTTTTTTTTTTTTTTCTGATAGAAAAATAGAAAATTACAAAACAAAACCAGGAACGCTTAAAACAAAGAAGGTGGAAGGCGGTGCTTGAGGAAGAATTAACTAATAAGGAATGACTTAAATAAGCTAAACTATCCACTACATGTTATATAGAGGGATGATCTAAAGATGATTTCCTTATTTTAAGAATTTAAAGGATTTTTACTATTTTACATTAATATATTACAATTCTTTTCTATAAAATTTTAACTAATTTCATAATCATTTGGTCATTCAAATGGATGTAAATAATTGTAGGCCGTTAAATAAAATTAAAACGAATATTGTGCTAATTAAATGGTTAAATGTTTTTATTTTAGTTAATTTTTGTATGATTCATATGTGGGTAGTAACTAGGGAATGAATGGTTTTGATTGTCAAAATACATGTTAGAACTAAAAACATTCTTACTTTAAGAGTTTAAGGACGTCCTCTCTAGATTTGAACTCACGTTATATATGTTTAAAAAAAAAAACATATTTAAAATGTTGGGTTAGATGTATGATACTCAGATGGCTGTTTTGACTATTCAGGAATGTGGATGCGACCGGTGAGAGAGGTTCGGATCCAAGTTTGTATGTCCCTTTTTTCATTGAAGTTCAAATATGAAATGACAAAGGTCCAATATACAATCCAGCACAGGGAAGCTAGTCCTATTTGTGTATTTCTCTTTTGTATTTTTCTTACCCCACTAATTCATACTTGTTATACATATTTAATTATTGGTTTATATGAAACACAATCCATCAATGCTCATCTAATCGTATTACAATGACGCCGTCTTAAACACGCTGTTTATTTTCTTTGCTTGTTTACAAGTACCAATGAAATAAACGAACCAGATAGCTATCGGCCTATTGCACAAGTTTGTTACAAGTAACACGGTAAACACATTTACGTAACCATAATTACTTTGATGATTAGTTACTCTCATGCAAATCTATTCAACAATTTTGTTTACATCGGTTGATAGAAATAATAACATTGCGACAAATAGTTGACATGGAAAAACCAATTAGTGATTACTTAACCACATTTAGATTAACGAATAGATAAAATTTAGTTCACGCAAACATCTCATTGTATATGGAAATGTCTATATATCTTTTGATGTTATCGATATATCATGTTCTATTTTAAAAATACATCTTTGTTTTTTTTTTTGATGATTAGTTGCTCTTATGCAAATCTATTCAACAATTCTGTTCACATCGGTCGATAGAAAAAATAAAATTGCGACAAAGAGTCGACATGGAAAAACCAATTAGTGACTACATAACCACATTTAGATTGATGAATAGATAAAAATTTAGTTCACGTCAACATCTCATTGTATATGGAAATGTCTATATATCTTTTGATGTTATAAATATATCATCTTCTAATTTTAAAAAAGACATTCTTTTGTTTTTTTTTTTAAAAGATTAGATATATTCCATATGGCGTAATGCCAATATCGATATCGATCAACGGGACAAGCAAGAGTAAAACTCCAATACAAATCTAACGACTGGTCAACCGTGAAGTTACTATAGATAAGTAAATCACTAAATATTAAGCTATTGGTTTTACTTAATATTACGTTGTCATATAATGAATGAAGAGTTCAATTTTCACATGATTTCATGCTTTTATTGTTAGAAAGCATTTCATGTGAACCTTCGTGATCAAAAACATACACGTCAAGAGTAAAAACATATTTACATCATGTAATTCATGTGATGTTACATCTTTTTTACCCAACAATGTATATATTTACCGCCGGTTAAAAACTTATGGCCAGAGAGTACATTTTTGGAAACCAATTTGTAACCACACGATCAAGTGGTCCCCACAGAACATCAACGGTGCCAGGCAACAGGTAGTGAGGTTCGAAGAAAAGAGTTTGAAAGGAAATGACGGGTCGAGTTGTCATTAAGGTTTTATTAATTGTCGGAAGCATCCGTTTTTAAAAACGTGGGAGATTAAAAAACTTGGAAATCATTGAAGGTTGGTCGCCGGTGGAGCTTCTTTTGTTTATTTCTATTCTTTGTGGAAGTTTCGAAGCAAACGCAGAGAGAAACAGAGAAAGCAAAGAGAGAGAGAGAGGAAGAAATGGCTGGAAGATTTGAGCTTGGTGGTGTGAAACAGCCCAAAGAAGAAGCTGTGGAGATTGAGCCCTCTAGTCATGATCTGCCCAACATTAAGAGCAACAGGTACTTTGACTCTTTTTGTGATTTCTGTTAGAAATTTACAAGCTTTAGTTGCATGAGCTTGATCAGTTTGTGAAGATGGAGATAATTTGAGGTTGTTTTTTTTTTTGAGAAGTTTCTGACTTGGAAGTTTTGGGTTGTGAGGATTTGTTAGGAAAGACCGGAACTTCGGCTATTTGCGATTAAGATAAGTTTTGATTTTAGCTTTGTGAGACCCCACAGTTGAACAGCACTGTTAATGTTTGTGTTCCCACATCTTTTCAAGATTGTGTAGTTGTTGGTTAGCAATCTGGCAAAAGTAGGGTGTTGAATGATGCTCTAGGTGAGGTTTGAAATGTAATTTGTGATGCTGGAACAAAGTTGTACTGTTAGATTTTGGGTATTGGGTTTGATCTGGGAATGAGTTCCTATGGTGCTTTCAATTTGTGAAACAAGAGAAGTAGATGAGTTATGTGCAAAATTTACCACTTTACTGTTGTTGAAATGGGCTCAAGTTAACTTGTGTTTCACATACAAAAGATGTTTCCTTTTATTTCCTCGGACTTGATTAGCTAGGTCATGTGAGGCTTACGTAAATTTGTTTTCTTATGTTTTGATGTTTGAGGGACAGAAACAAGCCATCTGCAATTAATATCCCAGCTCATGCTCCGGCTCAGCTCACCATCTTCTATGCAGGGAGTGTTAGCGTCTTTGATGCAGTTACTGCAGAAAAGGTGAGTTCATAAAACTTCATTAACCTTATTTATCATAAACAACTTGCATCCGTGTCTGTACTTGGTCATTTATGCACTTAGCCTAATCTAATCTGCCCTTTCTCACTCAATAGGTTCGCGAACTTCTTGCCGTGGCTGCTGCAGCTGCTGCTGATAAGGTCATTGATGTAAAGAGTAGTGGCAACAGCTGTCCTCCAAGTCCACAGATACAAACTGGGTCAAATTCTCTTCAAAATTCTTCTGCTCCTGGATCACCAGTTGTCCAGCTTTACCCTGACCAGAAGAGCTCCATTTGCAAATTGCAAGCTGGTAATTATCTTGGTTACTAAACTAAGACACATCATTATTGACACAAATGGCTTCCTGATTCACACCCTATTTTCTATCTTTGGTTCAGAATTCCCAATTGCAAGGAGGCACTCTCTTCAGCGCTTCTTGGAGAAGCGTAGGGACAGGTACTCTTCATAAATACTGTGCATCCAATTGATTAGAATTCATGTCTACCATCAAATGAAGTATAACATTTTTATACAGAACATTAACTTCTTTTTTACTGTTTTGTTATTGCAGATTGGGCAGCAATAGTCCATATCCTACACCAGCAACAACGGTGGATGATAATGCAAAGACAAACCTCAGCAATGATGCTTCTTCCGGTTTGGGTTGTTTGAAACAATCTGCGGTGGCTCAGGAACAAATTCAACCAAGTTCAGCTGTCTAGCCAGCTTGAACTTCTTATGAAGAACTTCTGGATCATATGAAACTTCTTTCTTTACTTAAAAACCTTTTAACTTGTGATTTGTAAGTTTCACTTGCCGTTCAGTGTTATCAGGGTGACATGCACCCAAGTTCTCCCAAGCAATTGAGCGTAGAGAATGAAACCTCAGGATAGATGGAGGGTCAGGACTCTTGCTCAGTTGCTAGTTGAGAACTTGTAATCATGTGGCCTCGGTTATGCCAAGGCATTTGAAATTGTATTTGAGTATGGGTTGCCAGTTGTCTAGCATATGACTGTTTGCAACATTGTAGACTTGCCTAGAACAAATAACGAACTATCTGGTTCTAATGTTGTTGTGTGTTGACTGTTAAGCATCATTGTTCGTTTATCAAGTTCATTTCAGACTCTATATATAGGAAATCTATATCTGCATAAGTTTACTTTTTTTTTTTTTCCTTCGATTTCATTGATAAGTTTTACTTGGTCTACTTCACTAGTGGTAATTTGCATTTTGCCAGATGGAATATAAAGACTTGGAAAAGCACAGTTGCAAAGATGTGCTTGGATATTAAGGACGCATGCACTTAATTATCTGAATCTGTCAATTAGGGTTTGGTTTGAGTTTGTTCCTTTCTGCTGAAGTTTGGCAATCTAGGAAGCATATTGCCATGACCTTAACCCGAATTTGGAAGGAAAGTATCTCAGACCAACAGGTAGGCCAAGAAGCTCATATCTATAGAACAAGCAATGTAGATTAATTCAACAGCAAGCAATATCCTCTTTTGACAATATATCACATCCAATCTCATAAAGAATAATATCTCCAAAGGCCAACTTCACCCCAGTGAGTTTGGTTCCTAAATAGAGCAGATATTCCAACAATGGACAAGGGATTCAGGACGTTTTTAGGACAATTCAACTTTAGTTTTCGATCAGTTCAAACCATAAACCGTCAATGATTCAATATCTCGTTCTTATAGGATGCCAAATTATCCAAAAGTAATCTTTCAACTTAATTTGCATAATATGCTCCCAGAGGAAAATGGTCATTGTGTGTGAAAAGCTATTGATGAGCTCGATCCTAGAAGGCCAATACAAGCTAGAGTGAGAGGAAGCTATTCTTACAATCAATAATTTGTTTCTTTTACTTTGTAATTAATGGAAAGGAAATGTAGCAAACACTGCAATCTCACAACAGATTATAGAACAATATTAAGCTTAAGAGTTCACATTGAGAGGCAGCCTGATAGAGATGGCAAAGAGACTCGTCGGAGTTGCCAAGAGCTTATGGAAAAATTGTAGGTACTAAATTGTCTGATAAAATATAAAGTTCACATGCTATGGTACAATGATTATCCGATGATGCAGTTACGAACTCACGATCTTTAGAAAATGAGAGTACAAGGGGCTTGTTCTTCTGCTAGTTTCAAAAACACCAACGATACCTTGATGAAGAAGGAAGAGAATGAAATATCCCCGGCATCAAGTTGCACGAGCAAGCTGAGCAAGCAACCATACAATCTCATATTCATAGAGACAATAGCATTCAACGGTTTCAACCCCATTCCAACAACCCACATCATTGGAGTAAAAGGTCAGTGATTCTGTTGGCATGGTGACAATTGCAATATGACCTACTACTGCATCGTATTCCTATATAGAAAACAAGATTATGAGAATCAGAACAAGCATTCCCTTGGAGAAACTTAAAAAGATATCTTGTTCTGTATGGACTACTCATGTGGGCACAGGTTCAGTGATCCTTGGATTCCTTCTACCATTACCAATAGGAAATTTTTTTTAGGGAACATCATAGGGCAACAAGTTCAAAACATCAATGCAGTACCCGGTGTACGTGTCATTCCTTCAACATGTCATTACGCTGAAGAGGCCTATAACCACAATATTTGGTTCAGCACATTGTATAACTTTACTGTGCATGTATATGCAGTAATATGGGTGTTCCATCTTCATATATAATCTTAAAATGATCAAGTGGAAATAAGATTAATTTAAACAAGTGATGATGAATGAATTTCTACAAGGTCATATATATGGTTCAAGACTTGTTTGAATCATTCATTTGAGAATGGAATGTTCCCCGGCCCCTTTGATCAAACAAGGCATCATCAAGTGTTTAGAGACAACAAGCATTCAACCTCGAAACAAATTTTCTTTTCGGTTCTGTACATGCGCAATGTTACAACTCCTTGCATATAACTCACAGGATCAAAAAAAATATATATATAAAAAACAGAAAGAAACGTCGTCGTTCCTCTTCCAAAGTCAATACTACATCTCATATAAAAAATAGAGCATTCAACGTCGTCGTTCTTGTTCAACAAAAAAAGACAGAAAACGTGGTCGTTCGGTCGTTCCTATGTCTCTACTTCCTCAGTCACAGTCACACCTTTCCACAAAGAACCGAGAGTGACCTTCCTCAAAGAACAGAACTCTCAGTCAAAGAAAAGAAGTCTCAGTCAGCCCTCTCAGACCCTCACGATTACAACTAATCGAAGAATAAGGTAAAACCACTCTCTGCTTCTTTGACTCTGTTTATTTTAGTGGAATTCGAGTTGGGGTTTTGGTTAGAATCGAGAATAGAAACTGGGTTCTGGGTTGTCTTGTTAGGTTTTCGTTTTAGTTTCTGGGTTTTCGTTTTAGTCATGCATGACAAGTGCTCGATGGTTGTTATTGGGAGAATGCGGTGTGGTTTGGTAGGTGGGGGTATTAAGAAGAAGCTAGCCAGGGGAAGGAAGGTTTGAGTTTTCAGTGTTGGTCTCAAATCATTCGATATCTCGTTTTTGAAATCTAGTTTGCCTAATAAGAGAAATTTCTAGTTGAAAAGTAAAATTTGTATTGGAAACATTTCTCTGATTCCGGATTAATCATCAGGATTTTTGTTTCGATGCAGCTCATATCTTGCTGCTGTCATTGGAGGAACCTATTACTTAGTTGCAACTTCTTCCTTTCATTATATTCCTGGCTATTACATCACAGGTATGTTGGACAGATAGTAGACTCTGAGACTGTGTTATGAACATTTGGGTTGATGCAGTTTTGTATTGATTGTTTTTGTGCTAGTGTGGACTTATGCAGGGAATCGATGAGCTTGTTCATTCCTAATCTGGTTGTGCAGGCTTAAGGTTGCAGCTTCTTTGAGGGAGTGGGCACATTTTCTGTCAATTATTGTGAGTGAATGAAGTTTCCTTTTTCGGTTTTGGTATCCGCTGTTGTGTATGAACTGATATGACCAAGACTGAATCTCTTGTGAATGTGAACAAGTGTTTGTGGCTTTTCGGTTTAGTTCTGTTACTAGTGTAGGACCAACATTATGCAGTAACATATTCAAGAATAGATTATAGTACTTGGAAATTGGAATTGCTCTTTGTATTGGAAATTTTCGTTACTGATTGTGTTTGCAAGTTCATGTGTGGGTGGGGTTAGGCAGAAATTGCATAGTGGGGAGGGAGTGATTCTGATGACTGAATTCGAAATTTGTTTCTATTCTTGTTGATTAGTTGTTTGCCTTGTTGTGATGCTAATTGTGTTTGGTTTGTAAGCTACGAGTTACATACATGATCTGTTAACCATGATATGCACATTCTTTTGTATCCTTCATTTCGCAAGTGTTTCAAGCTTACTGAGATAAATGTATTGAACTGATTTAGAACTTAGAAAATGTTTTTTTTTTTGTTACTTTCAGGAAATGGTTTTAAAACTTGATTCGGATGATGTTGGATGGGAGTTTGGAGAGTTAGTGAGTCTTGGAAATAAAGATAAGGTTAGGTGTAGATTGTGCGGCAAAATAGTCAGTGGCATTACTAGGTTGAAGAAACATGTTGCCAACATTAGCGGTGTTGCAGCCCCATGTACAATGTCTTCAAAGGAGGATAGAGAGAAGTGTAAGAAAGGTATCAAGAAGAAATCAATTAAGAAACCAAAGAAGAAACCATCATATGACGTTGAGAACAGGATCAAGAAATTGGAGGATGATGTAAAGAAATTAGAGAGAATTGTGGAGCAACAAAGGGTGTGATCCATAATTTGAAAGCTAAAGTAAGGAGATTGGAGATGAGGGAAGAAGAGGGCGAGGGAGAGGATGGAGAGGAGGGCCATAGTGAGGACACTGATGAAGACAGAGAAGAAGAAGAAGAACCCACAATGAAGACAAGAAAAAGGAAGCAAATAGGAGGAAAAAATAATGAAGAAGAAGAAGATCATCCACCAGAGCAAGAAGAAGAAGAAGAAAAAGAAGAAGAAGATCAGCCACCAGAGCAAGTAGTAGAAGAAGATCATCCACCAGAGCAAGTAGTAGAAGAAGATCAGCCACCGGAGCAAGTAGAAGAAGAAGAAGAAGAAGATCAGCCACCGGAGCAAGTAGTAGAAGAAGATCAGCCACCGGAGCAAGTAGAAGAAGATCAGCCACCGGAGCAAGTTGCAGCAATCTTGGGCTCACCGCAACAAAGCCCAATCGTATGGCCCCTGGACGGGAAGCTGAGCGTGGAGTGGGTCCAGAACCTCATGGCCATGTTTGATTGGTCATCAAGAAATCTAACTCCAGCCGAATTCTCAAAGGTACTTCCAGTCCAGGTCTTCGATAGCTTGGTTGTTACCGCCTCCAAGATCCTCCACAAAGAACCCAACTGTGTCAAGATCGATAACCGCTGCCCGGACTCCACCATTGTGTTTGTCGGAGACGTCCATGGCCAGCTGCATGATGTTCTTTTTCTCTTAAAAGATTCTGGGTACCCGTTGGAGAACAGAATCTTCGTCTTCAATGGAGACTATGTTGACAGAGGAGCTTGGGGTCTGGAGACTCTCTTGATTTTGTTGGCCTGGAAAGTTTTGATGCCGAAGAGTGTTTATCTTTTGAGAGGTAACCAAGAATCCAAATACTGTACTTCTGTTTTTGGATTCGAGAAGGAAGTGTTGGTTAAGTATAAAGATAATGGAAAACAAGTGTATAGAAAATGCTTAGATTGCTTGAAGGAGCTTCCACTTGCATCCATTATAAATGAGCAAGTGTATACTGCTCATGGAGGGCTGTTCCGGAAACCTCGGAAACCTGCTAAGAGAGCAAAGGGGAAGAAGAAACAGAAGATTGTTTCGAATTCGGAGACGAGTTCTTTGGTTCTGGGGTCTTTGGATGAGTTGTCTAAGGCTGGAAGATCGGTTCTTGATCCTCCCTTGGAAGGTTCGAACTTGATTCCGGGTGATGTGCTGTGGTCGGATCCTTCAATGAAACCTGGCCTTTCTCTGAATGAGGATAGAGGTATTGGTATGTTCTGGGGTCCTGATTGCACTGAGGACTTCCTTAAGAAGTTTCAGCTCAAGGTAATGTCAAAATTTGGAGTTTACTCTGCTTTTTGTAGTTTTTCTGATCGTCGGCAATGATAGATAATTAATGATTGGTTTTGAAATGTATGTTTGGTTGGGAAATTATGTCGACTATTAATGATTTTTCACTTTGGATCTTTGTTTATTTACTCTATTGTTGCTTTTCCTTATGTAACACAGTAGGAATACTAATATTGTTATTATTCTGCATTGTTAAAACACCAGTTGATTATCAGATCGCATGAAGGCCCTGATGCATGTGATAAGAGGCCAGGTCTTGAAGGCATGGATCAAGGTTACACCATTGATCATGTTGTGGAGTCAGGGAAGCTTATTACCTTATTTAGTGCTCCTGATTACCCACAATTTCAGGTGCTCCTAATACTTATTCCTTGAGCATTTTGGAGAAATCAGTAGCTAATCACATCATGTGTTTGTCAACTGATCCTTATAATAACATTCTATTTATGAGATAAGATGGGTAATTGTAATACAATGCTACAAACTTTGAATTATATGGAAGCTAATACTTGAGAAAGGACTCACGCATATATGAGCAGCAGTATTTGATCTGACAGATGGATTAAGAAATATGAAGATTAGTTATATGGAAGGTACAATATTACTGATATAAAGATTCATGCACAATGATAGGAAGAAAAAGATTCATGCATTAACGGACCACAATATTTTATTTGACATAGATATTAGTTACGGTATATGTTAAACACTCGCCAATCTGGTTTAAACTGTGGTTTCTCTGATGTTGTAAGAGTACCCTTTACACAGTCTGTAAAATGATATTTTATCTCTTAGTAGGTTAATGTACCCCTACAAAGATCATTTGTTGCATCACATTTTGATATCACTTTGTCTCCCTGCAGGTTACCCAGAAGAGGTATAAAAAAAACAAAGGGGCTTACATTGTTCTGGAACCCCCTAATTTTGATGATCCTGTATTTCATAGTTTTGAAGCAGTAAGTCCAAGACCACAGGTAATGGTCATTATTGAAGTGATCATAATTTTAGAAAAAGCATTAATGTGCTTTTGGTTTCGTGTTGGAGCTAAATGGTTCTTATAATGTTCATAATTTTTATAACGCTTACACTGCCATTCTCTTGCAGGTAGAAGCATATTATGATTATATAGAAGCAATTGATTCCGATGAGGAGTTGGACATGGATAAAATGACAAGCAGCTCGTGAAGGTATATCATCATTTGGTGTTCATTGCAAATTTTCGTTTTCTTAATTTTATTGTGATCGTCTGTTTCTTTGTGAGAAATTTCCTGTTGTCTTGCTAAAGCCAATGCTTTTCTCAATTTAGCAGTTAGGAATCATATAATTAGAGTTCAATTGGGATATGTTTTTGCAGTCCATTTTCTAGCTTCTGTTTTAAAGCAATTGCTTTCTTGTTGCAACAAAGAATTTCCTTTCTACTAGGATGAAAAATCAAGGAACCATTATCAGTTTACAAAATGTTGCTTTTATGAGTTGAATTTGTGGCAGCTGGTGACTCAAGTTTGTGTATCAGATCAGTCTCATTATTTCTAGTCACAATTGTTTTGGTTAAGTTTATATGTTTACCTTTGGAATTTTTCGTACTGTTAGAAAATACTGGTTTTAACTAAGGCACATGAATCTGCAGGCCAAGTGTCTTATGGCTTGCGGTACTATAGTTGAGACCCCAGTTGAAATCCGGAAAGCTTCAAAGTTAAATGGCTCACCCCATCATGATAGAGATTCAAAGCATGGCTTCCCAACACATCCATTAAAAAGCTTCAGCAGGAGAATCAACCTGAGCAGCCTCCTACACCTGTTAAACTTTTTGAACATTGGGGAACGGGGTCAGAGCATCAGGTTATCTTCATAACTGTTTATAAAACATGGAAATTCATTACATTATCTAATTATCAGATGCATGGAAGGTCCTTTTTTAAACATAATTTCCAAAGTCATTGTTGTCAACTATGAACTGTTAGTGGTTATGTCATCTTTATGTTTTTAAAAAGATGGTTCCATTGTGAAAACTGTCTCCAGTCATTAACTGAGTCACTATGTTATTGATCTAATGGTTTGGACTTTTGGGGGAAACATGTTGTATATAAATGCTTTGTTCCAGTACTTGACTCTTATATCTTGAATTTTAGTTTCATAAAACAACATAGTTTCTGACATTTGTCAAATTCATATCTTTTTGTTAGAGGCTGGCCTTGCTCCGAATAAAGTTTGAGGCTTGGGTCTGATTTGGGGTCCTGATTGCACTGAGGACTTTCTTAACAAGTTTCAGCTCAAGGTAATGTCAATGATTGGAGTTTTTGTCTACTTTTCTTGTGTTTCTGATCATAGACAGTGCTAATAGTTTTGAAATGGTATGTTATGGTGGGAAACTATGTTGACTATTAGTGATTTTTAACTGTAGATTTTCAGGTTTGTATTTCATCATGTTCACTTTAGATCTTGCATACTATTGATACTGCAACACGACTCCATATATAGGGAATACGCTTTTTGTTCTTACTCTACACATGAGATGATTTATTTTTACTCTGTTGTCCCTTTCACTTCTGTATCACAGTAGAAATGCAATACTTAAATTGTGGTTATTCTACCTTGTTAAGATATCAGTTGATTATCAGATTGCATGAAGGCCCTTTAGGTAGGTTAGGACAGCATTTATATCAAACTGTACTGTCAAAACTCAAACGCCATAGCAAAGTGAGGTCTGCATCACAATAAGAACTAGCTTTTTCAATCTTGAATTAAAAATAGGTAGAAGATCTCACTTGATGTCGATATAAGATGCGTGTGGTAGCGCATAGATAGGAGATGATGAGATAAGAATATATAGGATAAGCATTGTCTAGAAGAAAAAAATAATGATAGACTCATAGTAGTCATAACAAAGGTATGGGAAGGTAGTTGCCATTGAAAGCCTTCTTCCAATATTGAAGGGATTTAATTTCATTAGGAGCAAGTTGTCCATAACTCCATATTCTGATGAACTATAAGTCCAATCAATCTCTAGGGTCCTTTCTGGTCACTTAGCTGCAAAAGTATAACATGCTTTAGTAAACCTGGAAATGAGTTCATCCATGCCTATTCTCCAAAGAATGGATCATCTTGATCGTTTGGTAACAATGACTTGTTTACTTACATTTCTGTAACCTTCTCAATGTTCAGTTACAGCTAGCTAACTAACTATGCATTATGTTATATATTTTGATGATGCAGCTGCAGTCTCTGGAAGGGAAGCATTGTTTGTCATCCAACCGTTCTTCTAGTTCTAGTACTACTGCCGCCTGCGAAAGCAGTGAACTTGCAAAATATCGTGAGTTCTGATAGGAGCACAAAGTGTGACGTTCTTAATATGTTTATACCCTTTATTTACCCTTTGTTAACTCCTATTTAGTTGTTTTAGCTTTATATTTGTGTTTAGTGTAGAATAATTGCTTAATGTAGAAATATGTAGGTTTTAGTGTTAGAATACATAGTATTTTCGGATTTGAATAATTTGGTGTTGAAATTGTGCCAAGTGTTGGAAATCTTTGTTTACTCGGGATTCCTTTCTTGATCAGGATTCCATCTTTCCTCTTTCCTAGTTTCTAATTTTCTTATTTCTATTTCAGGAAAGTCTAACCCGTGTTGACTAGGAAAATGTTTTCCTGACTCATGAGGGAAAGGTGGCCGGCAGCTAGGAATTCCTGCTTGAGCTAGGAGAAGTACAATCCGAGATATGTATGGAGATGCCGTGAAGATTTTTCAAGTCACCAAGGAGAGAGAAACCGTGCGGCCCAAGAGAGAAGATTTTTCCAAGTTCAAGATGGTTTTGTCATTCCTTAATGCATGAGGATTACTTGAAGAACAAGAGAAGAAATTAAATCCAACTTGGACTTGGTTTTGCCGATTCGATAGGATTCCTTGTGCTTGAGGAATTCTTGGAGATCAAGACTTGTTACTCTATAAATAGGGTACGGCATGACAGCAATTATCATCATCAACCCGTGCAAATAACACCAAAGCCTTTGCCGAAACTCCATCAACCTCCAAATACCATAATCCGATTCCACCATCATCCTTGATCCAAAGCACGTAGCTTAGGATTCCGCTCACTCGAAGAATAGAACAAGTAGGGATATTCTGAGAGTGTATTTCATCTTTTACTTTCGGATTAGTATGTGTTTGTTCTTCTTGATGTTTGTTTTAGGTTTTTGCTTAAATATGTTTCGATTCTTGTCTATGAGATAGAAACACTTTTGAACCATGTTTTGAATTAAAGTTTTCAATTTTTAATCAATGATTTTAGGTTTTATG
The DNA here is from genome assembly GCF_000184155.1 of Fragaria vesca subsp. vesca. Taxonomy (NCBI): domain Eukaryota; kingdom Viridiplantae; phylum Streptophyta; class Magnoliopsida; order Rosales; family Rosaceae; genus Fragaria; species Fragaria vesca. The sequence goes on from NC_020491.1 coordinate 7,369,365, forward strand.
CCGTGAGTTTTATGTCTATGTACTTTAAGATTTTCGGTGTATTCTTCTATTTTCATGTGTAATTGATACAAGTAGTTGATGTTGCATGTGTTAATCATCCAAGGTTCGACTTTGATACAAGTAGTTGATAAGTTGCATTGTCTTTGTTATTTCACCGATTTTCTACCTATGTTTGATTTGGACTTGTGCTTAAACACATCGATTCTTTATGTGATACGTAATTGCATGATTAGTTTATGTGTGTGACCTATAAGTAGAGCACGTAGCCGAGTTTGTTTGTGTCACGATGTTGAATGAAACCCGTAGTCTAATTCTAAGTAGGTCTATGTCATAGGAACCACGTAGGAACTTATGTGCATATCAAATTTAGGTTGTATAATTGCTCACGGTGTAGACTTAAATGAGATTAGAGATCGTCTTCTTTGTTCTTACATGGTTGTTTGGTTAAGTTTGCATTATTGTTGGTTGATCACATGTAAATATGTATAGAAGTAATTTAGGATTTATTTTCAATGTTTATTCCAAAATCATCAAAACCTTTAAACCCTATATGCTTATTTCGACATTTTTATTAGATTAGATGGATCTACCCTGTAGTTGGATCCCCGGTTTAGAACGATCCCTGCTTGCTTTATACTACGATTGATTTGTTGACAAGGTTAATTGATGCGTGTGCAAATACGTCTTATCAAGTTCTACAAGTCTCTGTCATCTGCAATTGAAGAAGTACATTGTAAAGGCATGCTGATGGAGCGAGTTGCTATGCTTGAGAGCCTGGTTCTACAGGTGAAATTTTCTAGCAGTCGAATAGTGGAAAAATGCTTGTTAATCGGTTACATAACCTCTTACTCAATTTCACAACTAGCTTCTCTCTTAACTAAATTTCCTCCCAGTCAATTTTAGTTAAGCCTTGAGATGGATTTAGAAAATGCATCAAGCTCTAGTTTTATGTGGTTATGTCATCTTTATGTTTTAAAAAAGATGGTTCCGTTGTGAAAACTGTGTCCAGTAAATAACTGAGTCACTATGTTATTGATCTAATGGTTTGGACTTTTGGGGGAACCATGTTGTAATGGTATAAATGCTTTGTTTCAGTACTTGAATTCTTATATCTTGGATTTTAGTTTTACAAAACAACATAGTTTCTGACATTTGTCAAAGTACTGGAAGGAGCTCTCTCAGCTCTACTGGAGGAGCTCTCTTAGCTCTATTGGGATGCTCTAAAGAGGGAGTTACGAAGTCAGTTCATGCCTTGCAACTCGGCATGGATGGCTCGCGAAGCATTGACGAATCTGAAAATGGATTCCTCCACAAGGGAGCACGTCAAAGAGTTTTGTTCTTTGATGCTTGACATCCACAACATGGCGGAAGAAGATAAGCTATTTAGCTTCATGGCGGGATTACAACCTTGGGCAAGACAAGAAGGCAAAACGTTGAAGATCTGCAATCTGCACTAGCCTTATCCGAAAGGTTTTCGGACAAGCCCTGCATATTCAGACAAGAGGAAAGAGGAGAGCAGAAAAATCGGAGTTTACCCATTCCAAGGGCGTGTCAAGGGGCTGGAGAGTGGGAGAGGCGGTTATGAAACTGCCAACCCACCCACTATTTCCACAATGAGAAAAAAATAAGGGCACTACCCATGATCTTCCACACAACAAGGGTCACTTTCGTGTTTTATATGCAATGGACCAAGGACGAAGATTTCGGTGATTACGGAAATTTCGACTCTCCAAAATATAGAAATTTTGATAGAAATTTCGGAGAAATATCGATTGCAGTAAAAAAATGAGAAAATTGACTGAAATTTGAAGAAAAACAAGGAAATTTTAAATCAAACTTTAAGAGATGTTTGTTTTCTATATTATGTACTATATTTGAAATGAAAACCTTGAATAAACATTGATCTATATGGAGTTTTAGCAAGTTAAGGTGAAATGTTAGTGTTGAACCGTTAATAATTCTTAAAAGTTTACTTTAAACATTTTTTTTTTGATGGTTGGAAACCTAAAGGGAGGTTAGGTCATCACGCCTTATATATATATGATACATTTCATATGGAATTACATGAGTACTTTAAAACCGCGTAGAAGACCTATGAGGTACAAAATTTTCACTATCTTTATCATCTCTCTGTGCAGAGCTTTCAGTGTATTGTGATGAATATCAAGAAATATCGGGAAATTTCGTAAAATATCGGAAAATATCGAGAGTTTTGGACGAGAAATGCTTGGGAGGGTAAAGATATATCGTTGGGTGAGAAAAACAAAAATTTCGGCGAAATATCGTGGAAATTATCGATTTTTTACTCTTTGCAATGGACCACACTTGGCGAAATTCCGCAGCCAAAAGCAAGCATTGAGCGCTCTAGTTTCAATTGCAAGCAACCTCAAAGAAAAAGAAACACAAGAAGAGTCGGAGGCAATCATGAGTTCGATGGTGCTACTCAATACTTTGTCATTGGAGGGTGATATGAAGCATGTTGATCTAGAGGTCTATGTTGATGTATTTGCTTATCATTATGGGCACTACAACATCATGTCCTCACTCATTGTTGAAGGTGACATTCTCTACATCGACGAGATGATGCCATTTGAAGATCCACTACTTCAAACCTATACTCTTGAGGAGGCAGAAGTTATTGCTGCTGCCAAGACCATGAAGATGTGGGAGGAGCACTTGAAGGGAAAGAAATTCGAACTCTACACCAAGGTATGGAGAGACATACTCACCTTGAGTGTGTTTCCTCTTTTCCGAAGTGGAGTGCAATCTATGAGAAGACCAAGCGAGTCATGGAGGAATATGCGTATGAATGGGTGTTGAAAAGTGGGAAGCATGAGGAAATGAAGAAGGAAGCCATGTATCTGCCGGATGTCATCGTCATAAGTGATGACGAAGAAGAGAGTCTCGAGAGCGAGAAGAGCTTGGAAACCACTGCTTGTACCGAGCAAAAGAAAAAGAAGGATGCTGCAGCAAATTGGCCTGCATGGGGAGAACCAGAAAAGTTGAATGAGGAGTCGTTATTCGACATCCTTGGTGAAAAAACTCAAGGCAATCAGCCGAGGCTAAAGGAGGGAGAGAAGGTAACTTGGGAGGAGTTTACCAAGGCATTGAAAGTATACGATGCCAACAATGGTGGCAAGAAATGGGCTGATGCAGCCAAGTGGGAAGAAAGTAGTAGGCAACAAGCAAGGGGATGAAGCCCAAGACCCGTTGGCAACGATGGCGTTGCCAAACTCAAACGGGGGTGGTTTGTTACACCCCTAAAGTCTCATAGGCGGCTAGGCGCGTGGCATGGGTTGTTTTTGCACCATGTCGACACACATAAAGGCACAAGCAAAGACAAGCGCTAGTAGGAAGGGAATGTTGGTATGTGGCAACAAACCTAGCCAAAGGAAGGAAGTCGGTATGGACCCCAAGGGCTCGGCAGGGTGCCATGTTGGGTGCATGATATGTGTGCTCGGCAGGGGGTGTTGTTTAGTGCGGAAGGATGCATGAAAGGTGCACTGCTGGGTGGTGCATGACAAGTGTGCTCGGCAGGGTGCTACAAGGGTGCGAGGAAGGTACGCTGCAGAGTGCTCGACAGGGTGCTCGGCAGGGTTCTTTGCAAGATGCAGTGAAGGGTGCGTGCTGGTGCACTCTAGGGTGCACACGTGTGTAAGGCGGTTACAAAGTTAGTGGGAAGTTATCTCCACAAAGCAAGCGGCATAGTGGGCGGTTATCTAGCACAAAAGGTGGGGAAGTTGGCAAGGAAGTTATGCATATCTTGGTGGTTATCTAAAGTAGTTAATAAACCTAAGTAGCGGGGGATGTCCACTACTCCTAGAAATAAGGCATGTATGCCACATAAGTACCTAAGGGAAGTTGGGTTGTAACTTCCATATTGAGTAGGCTTATATATAGGGCGTAACACATAGTAGGAAGATTTGGATTCGGACTTTGCCAAATAGACTTGGCAAGCCAAAGAAGAGTTCCATGTAATTGTAGTTTGTTTCTATCAATGAAAAAAAAGGAATGCTTAGTTCCACAAACTATGTATGCATGTGAGTATTAGAGAGTCCTCACACTTGTGAGAAAGGAGGTAGACACTTGTGTGAAAAAGTAGGATTGCAATCCAATACAAAAGAGAGAGAAAAGAGAAGTGTGCACACATATAGCACGGACCTGGCTTGATAAGGCCCTCGCCTACTAGAACCAAGGTGTTGTATGGGGAGATAGATAGGCTGGTCGAAGTTCGGAGGAGCCTTGACACCATCACGGAGCCTCGCATATTGTTGCGAAAACAAAGAGAAAGAGAGAAAAATTTCGTTGCGTACTAAAGGCCCGTGACAACTGCCTTGACCCGCCGAGGGCAGCTTTAACCTGCCTTGACCCGCCAAGGGGCGGCTTCGACCCGCCTTGACCTGCCAAAGGATCGCCTTAACCCTCCTTGACCGTTTTGACCACCTTGACAAGCCAAGGGGGCCGCTTTGACCCGCCTTAACATGCCAAGGGACTGCCTTGGCCTTATTACACCAGCCTTAACATGCCAATGGACCACCTTGGCCCTCCTAGACCCACGTAGGGATCACCTAGACCCACTTGAGGTCGCCAAGGGGACGCCTAGACCCGCTTAGGTGTAGCTTAGACCCACCAATGGGCTGCCAAAACCCGCCTAGGGCCGCTAGTGGACTGCCTTGACCCATCGAGGGCCGCCAAGGGGATGATTTGACCCGTCTTGACCCATCAAGGGCCGCTTTGACCTGCCTTGACCTGTCAAGGGACTGCCTTGACACGCCAAGGGGCCGCTTTTACCCACTTTAACATGCCAAGGAACCACGTTGACCCATCTTGATAAGCCAAGGTGCCGTTTTTAACCTACCTTGACATGCCAAGGGACCGCTTAGGCCTTCCTAGACCCACGTAGGGACCACCTAGACCCACTTAAGGTCGCTAAGGGACCGCCTTGACCGGTCTTGACACGCCAAAGGGCCGCTTTTACCCGCTTTAACCTGCTAAGGAACCGCCTTGACCCACCTTGATAAGCCAAGGTGCCGCTTTAACCCTCCTTGACATGACAAGGGACCGACTTGGCCTTCCTAGACCCGCTTAGGGATCGCCTAAAACCGCTTAGGTGTAGCCTAGACCGTCTAAGGGGTTGCCGAGACACGCCTAGGGCCGCTAGTGGGCCGCCTTAACCAGGCGAAAGTCCACCAAGGGGCTTCTTTGACCCACCTTGACCTGCCAAGGGACCGTCTTGACCCGCCTTGACATGTCAAGGGATCACCTTTCCCACCTTGACCCGAGAAGTGCCACCTAGGGCCCGCTTTAACCCGCATTGACTTGCCAAAGGACCACCTTAACCCGCCTTGACATGCAAAGGGGTTCCTTTAACCCGCCTTGACCTTGCAAGGGACCATTGGGACCACCTAGACCCGCCTAGACCTGCATAGAACCCGCGTAGGGACCGCCTTGACTAGCTAAGGGGCTGCTTTGACCGCCTTGACCTACCAAGAGACCGCCTTGACATGCGAAAGGGCCGTTTTGACCCTTCTAGGGCCACTAAGAGGCCGCCTTGGCTCGTTTAGGGTTACCAAGGGGCCGCCTTGACCTTGCTAGGGTCGCCAAGGGGCCGTGTTCACTCGTCTAAGGTCGCCAAATGGCTGCCTTGACCCTCCTAGACCGCGTAGGGTCGTCTTGACCCTCCTACGCCATCCTTGGCTCACCTAGGACCACCAAGGGGCCGCTATGACTCGCCAAGGGGTTGCCATGACCCTCCTAGGCCCGTGTAGTGCCGTCTTGACCTGCCTTGACCTTCCTAATCCCTCCTAGGCTCGACTAGGGTAGCCAAAGGGCCTCCTTGACCCTCTTAGGGCCGCTTTGTCCCGCCTTGACCAGCCAAGGGCCACCAAGCGGCCACAAAGAGTCGCCTTGACCCGCATTGGCCCGTCTTGACCCTCCTAGGGCAGCCAAGAGGCCGCCTTGACCCCGCTAAGGATGCCAAGGGGTCGCGTTAACCCGGCTAAGGCCGCCAAGGGGCCGCATTGACCTGCCAAAGGGCTGCCTTGACCCGCCTAGTGCCGCCTTGACCCTCCTAGGCTTTCCTTGGCTTGCCTAGGGCCACTAAGGGGCCGCCATGATTCACCAAGGGGTGGCCATGACCCTCCTAGGCCCGTGTAGGGCCGCCTTAACCCGGGTAGGGCTGCCTTGACCCTCCTAGGCTCGCCTAGGGTAGCTAAAGGGCCGCCTTGACCCTCCTAGGGCCGCAAAGAGGCCGCCTAGACCTGTCTAGGGCCACCAAGGGGTTGCCGTGACTTTCCTAGGCCCGTGTAGGGCCGCATTGACCCGTGTAGGGCTGCCTTGACCCGTCTTTGGTTGCCTTGACCCTCCTAGGCTCGCCTAGGGCCACAAAAGGGCCGCCATGACTCGCCTAGGGGTCGCCATGACCCTCCTAGGTCAGTCAAGGGCATCCTTGAACCGCCTTGGGCCGCTTAGGCCCTCCTAGGCTCGCCTAGGGTAGCCAAGCGGCCGCCTTGACCCACCCTGGGCCGTATTGACCCGCCTTGACCCTCATAGGGCCGCAAATAGGGCGCCTTGACCCATCTAGGGCTACCAATAGGGTGCCTTGACCAGGCTAGGGCCGCCTTAAATAGGCTAGGGCCGCTAAGGGGCCGCCTTGACCTGTCTATGACCGCTAAGTGGCCGCCTTGACACGCCTTGACTCGCATTTGCCCGCCTTGATCTACCTCATGCCGTCTTGACCCTTCTAGGGCCGCCAAGAGGCTGCCTGGACCCGTCTAGGGCCACCAAAGGGCCGCCAAGGGGCTGTGTTTACCCGTCTAAGGCCATCAAGGGGCCATCTTGACCCTCCTAGGCCATCTTAGGCTTGCCTAGGGCCACCAAAGGGTTGCCATGACCCTCCTAGGCTCTCATAAGTAGCCCGCCTTAACCCATGTAGGAACGCCATGATCCGCCTTGACCCGCCTTGGGCCGCGTATACCCACCTAGGACCGCTTAGTGGCCGCATTGACTCGGTTAGAGCCGCCTTGACCCGCATTGGCCTGCCTTGACCCACCTAGGGTCACGAAGAGGCTGCCTTGACCCCGCTAGGGTCGCCAAGGGGACGAGTTCACTCGCCTAAGGCCGCCAAGGGCCGCCTTGACCCGCCAAGGGGTTGCCTTGACCTGCCTAGACCCGCTTTGACCCTCCTAGGCTCACCTAGGGCCACCAAGGGGCCGCCATGACTCTCCTAGGCCCGACTAGGGTCGACTTGACCCGTCTTAGGCCACCTTGACCCTCTTAGGCCCTCCTAGAGTTGCCAAGGGGCCGCCTTGACCTGCTTAGGGTCGCCAATCGGCCGCCTTTACCCGCCTTGGGCCGCATTTACCCGCCTTATCCTGCCTTGACCCGCCTAGAGCTGCCTTGACCCGCCTAGGGTAGCTAAGGGGTGCCATGACCCGCCTAGGGCTGCCAAGGGGCCGCCTTGACTCTCCCAGGGCCGCATTGACCCGCCTTTACCCCCTTAAACCGCCATGACCCGCCTAAACCCTCCTTGACCCGCCTTAACCCGCCTTGGGCCGCCTTGACTAGCCTTAACCCACCTTGGGCAGCCTAGACCCATCTACGGACACCAAGGGCCGCCTTGACCTATTTAGCGCTACCAAGGGGCGCCTTGACCCGCCTAGGGCCGCTTGACCCACCTTGACCCGCTTAGAACCGTTTTGACCCGCCTTGACCCGCTTAGAGCCGCCTTAACCCGCCTTGACCCTCCTTAGGCCACGTTGATCCTCCTAGGGCCACCAAAAGGACGCCTTAACCCGTTTAGGGCCACCAAGGGGCCTTTTTGACCTCGCTAGGGCCGCCAAGGGGCCGCGTTCACCCGTCTAAGGCTGCGAAGGGGCTTCTTTTACCCTCCTAGACTCAGGTCGCCATGACCCTCCTAGACCCGTGTAGGGCCGCCTTGACCCGCATTGGTTCGCCTTGACCCGCCTCAGGCTGCCTTGACCCTCCTAAGGCTGCCAAGAGGCCGCCTGGACCCGTCTAGGGCCACCAAGGGCCGCCTTAACCTCGTTAGGGCTGCGTTCACCTGTCTAAGGCCGCCAAGGGGCTGCCATGACCCTCCTAGACCCGCGTAGGGCCGCCTTGACCCTCCTAGGCTAGCCTAGGGCCACCAAGGGGACACCATGACTCACCAAGGGGTCGCATGACCCTCCTAGGCTTGTGTAGGGCCGCCTTAACCCGCCTTGGGCCGTTTTGACCCTCCTAGTCCTTCCTAGGCTCGCCTAGGGTAGCCAAACGGCCGCCTTGGGCCGTCTTGACCCCCTAGTCCCTCTTAGGCTCGCCTAGGGCCGCCAAGCTGCCGTCTTGACCCGCCAAGTGGATACCTTAATCCTCCTAGACCCACCTAGGGCCGCCTTGACCCTCTTTGACCGGTCTAGGGCCACCTCGACCCGCCTTGGACCGCCTTGATCCGTCTTAACCCGCCTTGACCCGCCTTAACCTGCCATGACCCGTCTTAACCCGCCTAGACCCATATGGGGCCACCAAGGGGTGCCTTGACCTATCTAGGGCCACCAAAGGGCACCTTGACCCGGCTAGGGCCTCATATGGCCGCCTTGACTTGCTTTAGGCCACCTTTACCGGCCTAGAGCCGTCTTGACCTGCCTTGACCCTCCTTAGGCCGCGTTGACCCTCCTAGGGCTACCAAAAGGCCGCCTTGACCCGTTTAGGGCCACCAAGGGGCCTTCTTGACATCGCTAGGGCTGCTAAAGGGCCGCATTCACCCGTCTAAGACCGCGAAGGGGCTTCCTTGACCCTCCTAGACCCGCGAAAGGCCGCCATGACCCTCCTAGACCCGTGTCGGGCATCCTTGACCCTCCTAGGCTCTCCTAGGGTAGCCAAGAGGCCGCCTTGGCCAGCCTAGGGCTGCCATGACCAGCCTTGGGCCGCCTTGACCACACTAGTGCCACCAAGAGGATGCCTTGACCCCGCTAGGACCGCCAAAGGGCCACGTTCACCCATCTAAGGCCGCCAAGGGACCGCCTTAACCCGCCAAGGGGCTGCCTTAACCCGCATTGGCCTGTCTTGACCCTCGCAGACCCGCCTAGTGCCGCCTCGACCCTCCTAGACCCGCCTAGGGTCGCCTTGCCCCTCATAGGGCTGTCAATATGGCGCCTTGACCCATCTAGGGCCACCAAGGGGCGCATTGACCCGGCTAAGGCTGCTAAGGGGCCGCCTTAACCAGGCTAGGCCATCCTAGGCTTGCCTATGGTAGCCAAAGGGCCGCCAAGTGCCGCCTTAACCTGCGTAGGGCCACAAAGCGCTCGCCTTGACCCGTATTGGCACGCCTTGGCCCGCCTTAACCCGCCCTGACCCTCCAAGGACCACCAAGGGGCGCCTTGACCCCGCTAGGGCCGCTAATGGGCCGTGTGCACCCGTCTAAGGCAATCAAGGGGCTGCCTTGACCCGTCTAGGCCCGTGTAGGGCCGTCTTGACCCTCCTAGGCTTGCCTAGGGTAGCTAAAGGGCCACCTTGACCCGCTTAGGGCAGCCAAGGGGCCGCCTTGACCCTCCTAGGCTCGCCTAGGGTAGCCAAGGGCCGCCTTGATCCGCCTTAACCTGCCTATGGCCACCAAGAGGCGCCTTGACCTGGCTAGGGCCGCCTTAACTAGGCTAGGGCTGCCAAGGGTCCGCCTTTACCTGCTTTGACCTGCCTAGGGCCGCTAAGCGGCCGTCTTGACCCGTATTGGCCCGCCTTGACCCCCCCTTGACCCTCCTAGGGCTTCCAAGAGGCCGCCTTGACCCGTCTAGGGCCGCCAAAGGGTCGCCATGACCTTCCTAGGCCCGTCTAGAGCCTCCTTGACACATGTAGGGTCGCCTTGACCCGTCTTCGGCTGCCTTGACCCTCCTAGGCCCTCCTAGGCTCGCTTAGGGCCACCAAGGGGCCGCCATGACTCGGTAAGGGGTGGCCATGACCCTTATAGGTCCTTCTAGGGCATCCTTGAACCGCCTTGACCGTCCTAGGCCTTCCAAGGCTCGCCTAGGGTACGTAGCCAAGCGGCCGCCTTGACTCGCCTTGACCCTCCTTGACCCGTCTTAACTCGCCTGGAGCCGCCTTGACCCGCATTGGCCCACCTTGACCCTCCTAGGGCCGCCGAGGGATCGAGTTCACTTGCCTAAGGTCGCTAAGGGGCCGCCTTGACCCGCCAAGGGGTTATCTTGACCCTCCTAGACCCGTCTAGGGGTGCCTTGACCCACCTAGGGCCGCCTTAACCCGTCTTGACCCACCTTGACTCGCCTTAACCTTCCTTGACCCAGCAAGGCGCACTTTGACCCAGCTAGGGCGCCTTGACCGATCTAAGGCCACCAAGGGGTGCCTTGACCCGCCTAGGGCTGCTGAGAGGCCGCCTTGACCCTCCTAGGGCCGCCTTTACCCGCCTTGACCCTCCTAGGGCCGCCTTAACCCGTCTTGACCCTCCTTAGGCCGAGTTGACCCTCCTAGGGCTACTGAAAGGCCACATAGACCCGTCTAGGGCCACCAAGGGGCCGCATGGACCTCGCTAGGGCCGCGTTCACCTGTCTAAGTCCGCCAAGGGGCTTCCTTGACCCTCCTACATCCCCGTAGGGCCGCCTTGACCCTCCTAGGCCCTCCTTGGCACGACTAGGGCCACCAAGGGGCCGCCATGACCATCCTAGGCCCATGTAGGGTCGCCTTGACCCTCTTTGACCCGCATTGGCCCGCCTTAACCCGCCTCAGGCAGCTTTGACCCTCTTAGGGCCGCCAAGAGGCTGCCTTTATCCCGTTAGGGCCGCCAAGGGGCTGCGTTCACCCATCTAAGGCCACCAACGGGCCACCTTGACCTTGCTAGGGCCGCTAAGGGGCCGCGTTCACCCGTCTAAGGCCGCTAAGGGGCTGCCATGACCATCCTAGACCCGGGTAGGGCTGCCTTGACCCTCCTAGGCCCTCCTTTCTCTCCTAGGGCCACCAAGGGGCTGCCATGACTCACCAAGGGGTCGCCATGACCCTCCTAGACTCGTGTAGGGCCGCCTTGACCTGCCTAGGGACACGAAGGGGCTGCATTCACCCGTCTAAGGCCGCGAAGGGGCCGCCTTCACCCGCCAAAGGGCTACCTTAACCCTCCAAGACCCGCTTTGACCCTTCTAGACTCGCCTAGGGCTTTCTTTACCCTCATTGGATCGCCTTAACTCGCCTTAACCCGCCTTTACTCGCCTTAACCCGCCTTAGCCCACATAGACCCATCTAGGGCCACCAAGGGGCGCCTTAACCCGGCTAGGGCGCTTGACCCATCTAGGGCCACCAAAGGGCGCCTTGACCTAGGGCCGCCAAGCGGCCGCCTTGACCCGTCGAGAGCCACCTTAACCCTGTTTAGGCCGCGTTGCTCCTCCAAGCAGCCGCCTTGATCTGCCTTGGACCGCCTTGGGCCCCCTTGACCCACCTTGACCCGCCTTGGACCTACCTAGGGTCGCCAAGCGGCAGCCTTGACCCACCTAGAGCCGCCTTGACCTGCCTTGACCCTCCTTAGGTCGCGTTGACCCTCCAAGCGGCCACCTTGACCCGCATTGGCCCGCCTTGGACTGCCTTGACTCGCCTTGACCCGCAATGACCTACCTTTGGTCGCCTTAACTCACCTTGAACCGGCTTGAGCCGTTTTAACCCTTCTAGACCCGTCTAGGGCCGCCTTGACCCTCCTAGACTCACCTAGGGCTACCAAGGGGTCACCATGACCCTCCTAGACCCGTCTAGGGCCGCATTAACCCGCATTGGCCTGCTTAGGCCACCTTAACCCGTCTTGGGTTGCTTTAACCTTCCTCGGCTCTGCCAGGCCCACCTAGGGCAGTCAAAGGGGCGCCATAACCCACCTAAGACCGCCACAAGGGTGCCTTTACACGCCTTGACCCTCCGAGGCCCACCTAGGGTCACCTTGACCCATCTAGGGACGTCAAGAGGCCGCCTTAACCTGCCTAGGGCCGCCAAGGGGCCGCCTTGACACACCTAGGGTCGCCAAGGGGACGTCATGACCCACTGAGGTCTTGCCTTTACACGCCTAGGTTTGTTTTGACCTCTCTAGGGCCCGCCATGACCCGCAAAGGGGCAGCCTTAGGCCGCCATGGGGCCACCTTAAACCGTCTATGGCCGCCTTGACCCACCTTGACCCGCCTTGACCCACCTTGAACCGTTTTAGGCCGCCATGACCTGCCTTGACCCGCCTTTGACCTGCCTTGGGCCACCTTCACCCGCCTTGGACAGCCTTGGGCCACTTTGACCCGCCTTGGGCTGCCTTGACTCTTCTAGACCCGCCAAAGGACTGCCATGGGGCCGCCTTGATCTGTTTTGGCCCGGCTTGACCCGCCTTGGCCCTCCTTGACCCGCCTTGGACCGCCTTGGCCTGCCTCGACCCGCCTTGGGCCGCCTCGACCCGCCTGGACCCGTCTTGGCCCGCCATGACACGCCTTGAACCACCTTGGGCCGCTTTAACCCTCCTAGACACGCCTAGGGCCGCCTTGACCCTCTTAGATACGCCTAGGGCCACCTTGACCCGCCTTAACCCGTTTTGGCCCGTCTTGACTCGCCTTGAACCACCTAGGGCCGCCTTAACCCTCCTAAACCCGCCTAGGGCCACCAAGAAGCGTCCATGACTCGCCTAGGCCCGTCAAGGCGCTGCCTTTACATGCCTTGACCCTCCTAGGCCCGTCAAGGGCCACCTTGACCCGTCTAGGGCCGCCTTAAACCGCCTTGGCCCGCCTTAGGCCTCCTTGACCCGTCTTAGCCCGCTTTGACCCTCCTCGACCCTTCTAGGACCACCTATGGCTGCTAAGGGGGAGCCATGACCCACCTAGAGCCACCAAGGGGCCGCTTTAACATGCCTAGGGACGTCTTGACCCGCCAAGGGGCTGCCTTTACACGACTAGGGTTGTTTTGACCTCTCTAGGGCCCGCCATGACCCGGCTTTGGCCGCCAAGGGGATGCCTTGGGCCGCCATGGGGCCACCTTGACCCGTCTTTGGCTGCCTTGACCCGCCTTAATCCGCCTTGGTCTGCTTTGGGCAGCCATGACCTGCCTTGACCCGTCTTCGACCCGCCTTGGGCTACCTTGACCCGCCTTAGACAGCCTTGGGCCGCCTTGACCCGTCTTGACCCTCCTAGACCCGCTAAGAGGCTGCCTAAGGCCGCCTTGTCCCGCCTAGACCCGCCTTGGACCGCCTTGACCCTTCTTGGCCTGCCTTGGACCCGCCTTGGCCGCCTTGGGTCGCTTCGACCCGCTTGAACCCGTCTTGGCCTGCCATGACACGCTTTGAACCACTTTAGGCCGCTTTGACCCTCCTAGATCCGCCTAGGGCCGCCTTGACCCTCCTTAACCCGTCTTGGCCCGCCTTGAACCGCCTAGGGCCGCCTTGACCCTCCTAGACCCACCTTGTGTCACATCCCGCCATCTCCTCCTCTCTCATCTTGGGCCGGTGAGCTAGCTAGCAGCGTCGCCTATCGGGAGAAAACTCCTCCGAGGAGCCGGCTGTCCTCTCACCGGAACTCCCTCCTCCGGCCGCCATAGCCGGAGCTACTTGGCTCTTTTGGAAGCTCTCCTCCCATGCATCAAAACCTCCAAAGGTTTCACTCCCTCTTGGTCTAGGTAAGGAGAATCGGTGAGTTGAAATCCTAGGGTTTCATTTAGTGTTTTGGTTCGATTGACCTTGTTAGGCTTGAAATTGGGCTTTGTGCTAGTTAGGAAAGGTAGAGTGGGTTGAGAGGAAGATGCTATTAAATTTTGGTAGGCATTAGAGGTCGCTGGAGTCGGCCGCCGCTGCCGGTGGAGTAGACTGTGGCGCCGCCGCTGTGCGGTGGTTTTCAGGGTTTTTAATTTGTTGTATTAAGAGGAGTCTATTGATGTAAAGTTTGGAATTTTTAGAGGAGTTTTGGATAGGTTTGAGATTTTTCAAAGATTGGTGAATTTGGCTGTTAATGGGGTAGAATCCGACCGTTGGATTTCCCTTATTATTGTTTTAGAATGTTGAAATAAATGAAATGAGGTTGCGGGTGGAGTTTGGCATAAATCTGATAAGCTTAACCCTAGAAAGGGTAGTGGGTTAGGCGGAAGAGTTTTGGGTTATATATTTAAGTATTCTTTTTGTGAAATTGAAGTTTGGTCCTAAGCATGGTTATTGTGCCAGGATTCGAGGAGACCTCACTAGAGTGACAATTTGGATTTCGTCGGGCTTATGCCTAAAGTTGTGAGTGGACTTTTGTTTTAAATAATATGCATGCAATGGTTTATTGTTGAACAATTTCTTTTGTTGGAGCATTTGACGCCATTTTAATTTGACGATTTTATTTCTTTTGGAGAGTTACCGAAAATGAGATTTTTCGGTGAATATAAATATATATTTATGAGGAGAGTATGTATATAAATGCTAGCTAGCCATATGTGTCTGTCCACCTTAATGACGTGGTATATAACCGCATTATGTGTGACGTGAGCGTTAGACGCGAGCGTAGTAGCCTTGTATGAATTTATATTTTTCATAAGAATTCATACAATGAGTATGGACGTGTGTAAATACATACATATGTTTATATATATTTTTGAGCTTGAGAGGCTCGATATTTTACAAGTTGAAAGTTTAATCGCTTGAGGCATGCATTCGCTTTTTTTTGAAAATTTAATTTGGGAAAACATAAAGATATTTATTGCTCGTTTCTTTTAAATTTACTTTTGTCCACTCACTCTAACAGTTTCGAATGTTTTCCCCTGGGCCATTCGTTTTAAAAATGCCCAGTTTGCAGGATTGCATAGTTGAGGTCGGGCGTACATGGAGACGAGGTATAGTCAATAGTATAGCTTCCGCTCATATATATATTTTTAGTTCATTTCTCCTTTAATAGAGTTGCTCTGAATCTGTGATTGTTGGTTGTGAGTTTTTCTTATTAAAGTTGCTAAATAAATTGGAAGATGTTGTGATTTGGGGAGCACGAAGGCTCCAGGAGTAGAGGGTTATAGATGGATTCTTTTGAAGTGAATGTAGGTATTATTAGGAAGGGTTGTCCATTTTCAAGGGAGGTTATTTCGAATTTTCGGTAAATTTTCCTTAGAGGTGGTCCCCGCAGGATTTACTTCGGATTTCAGGGTGAAATTCGGGATGGGTCCTGACACCAAGAAGCCGCCATGATTCGCCATGACTCGCCTAGGGCCGCCAAGGGACACCTTAACCCGCCTTAGGCCGTCTTGACCCGTCTTGACCCTCCTCGGCCCTTCTAGGACCACCTATGGCTGCCAAGGGGGAGCCATGACCCACCTAGAGCCACCAAAGGGCTGCTTTTACATGCCTTGACCTGTCTAGGGCCCCCAAGGGGGACGCCTTAACACTCCTAGGGCCGCCAAGGGGACGTCTTGACCAACCAAGCGGCTGCTTTTACACGCCTAGGTTTGTTTTGACCTCCCTAGGGCCCTACATGACCTGCCTGGGGCCGCCAAGGGGCTGCCTACGGACGCCTTGGGGCTACCTTGACTCGTCTAGGGCCGCCCTGACCCGCTTTGGCTCGTCTTGGGCCGCTTTGACCCTCTTTAGCCCGCCTTGACCCGCCTTGGACTGCCTTGACCCGCCTTAAACTGCCTTGGGCCGCATTGACCGCCTTGACCAGCCGTGGGCCGCCTTGACCCGCCTTGAACTGCCTAGGGCCTCCTTGACTGCCTTGGCCAGCCTTAACCTGCCTTGACCCGTCTTGACCTGCCTTGAACCACCTAGGGCCACCAAGAAGCCGCCATGACCGTCCTAGGCTCGTCTTGGGCCACCAACGGACCGCCTTAACCCGTCTTGACCCGCCTTGACCCGTCTTGGGTCGCCTTGACCATCCTAGGCCCTTCTACGCCCACCTAGAGTAGCCAAGGGGCTGCTTTTACACCCCTTGACCCGTCTAGGGCCGCCAAGAGGCCGCCTTAAAACTCCTAGGGCCGCCAAGGGACGTCTTGACCTGCCAATCTTAGGCCGCCTTTACACGCCTTGAACCACTTTGACCCTCCTAGACCCGCCTAGGGCCGCCTTGATCCTCCTAGACCCATCAAGAGGCCGCCTAGGGCCGCCATGGGGACACCTTGACCCGCCTTGGCCTGCCTTGACCCGTCTTGGCCCACCTTTGACCGCCTCGACCCGCCTTGACTTGCCTTGGGCCGCCTCGACCCGCGTTTGACCGCCTTGATTTTTCCTTGACTTGTCTTGACCCTCCTAGACCCACCTAGGGCCACCAAGAAGCCGCCATGACTCGCCATGACCCATCAAGGGGCTGTCTTTACACACCTTGACCCTCCTAGGCCTGCCTGCTAGGGTTAAGGCTCAAAACTGATTCCTTGTCTATTTTGAATTCTTTACTTCTGAAGGCTTTGGGTAAGTTATTCTAGTGTATCTATGATTCTTAGAGTTTATCCTTAGAAGTAATGGTTTAGGGACCCCGGTTATGGTTCTAAATCCTATTGTAAGTCAGACTAGTTGAAAGTCTATAAATAGGACCTTAGAGACATAGTTTTAGGTGTGGTTCAATTGAGAGTTTAGAGTATTCAAGAGTTGCAAGCTTTGAGAGTTTGGGTGATTTAAGAGTGTTCTCTGCTGAGAATCTAGAGTGTGAGGAGAGAGGTTATTTGAGGGTGGAAGAACTGTATTGTTCTTCAGTTGTAATCTTCTTCTCGTTTAGTGGATCCACCATCACCATCACCATCACCATCACCGGAGGACGTAGGTCAACTGTTTTGACCGAACCTCGTTAATATCTTGTGGTCGCTTGCATTGATTTTGGATATTGTCTTCATTCAGTTATGATCTTGGGCTAGGGAATTCAGAGGGTGACCCGGATTTCCTATCAAAGTGGTATCTAGAGCCTGTGTTCCGTGCGTTAGCGAAAAGATGGCAGGGATTGAAGATGTCGAGCAAAGGGTTGACTAGTTTGATGGGCATGATTTTGTTATGTGGAGGTCTCAGATAACTGACTATCTGAATGTCAAGAAGTTGTCCAACCCTTTGCTTGGAGTTAAGCCGAGGGCATGAAAAATGTGGATTGGGAGGAGCTTGACACTCAAGCTTTAGGAGCTATTCGACTATCGCTATCAAATGAAGTTCGGCGCGATGTGATACATGAGAAAACTACTAAGGGGTTAATGGATACCCTGTCAGAGATGTTTGAGAAGCCAAGCGCCGTTGAGCATGTGCACTTATTGAGGAATTTGTTTTCAATGAAGATGGCCAAAGGTGGCTCTGTGCGAAGATAACAAGCAGCGGTTTGCGATATTGTCTAACAATTGGCTACTGTTGATATCATAGTTGAGAGGCCCTCAAGACGTTGGTGTTGTTGACCTCCATGCCAGATACTTGGGATGTTACTGTCAACTCTATTTGCAGTTTAGCTGGGAAGAACAAGTTGGTCTACAACGAAGTTCAGGATACCCTGTTGAGTGAGGAAACTAGGAGGAAGAAGAATGATGATGAAGAGTCATCTGCGACTACATCTGCGTTGCTTGTAAGAGGAAGATCTAGTGTAAAGGAGGGTACGAATCGTGGTAGATCAAGGTCGAGGAGTTTTAGAGATCAAGATAGAGACAAAGATAAGGAGTGCTTTTACTGTCATGATTTTGGGCATATTAGGTATAATTGTCCAAAATTGAAGTTGAAGAGAGCTACTACTGCAATGGTAGCAAGTGAAGATGATGGAGCATGTTATGGAGATGCGCTCATGGCCACATCATGTTTAGAGACGCCACATGTTGAGTGGATTTTAGATACTAGTTGTTCTGAGCACATGTGTCCCAATAGGGATTGGTTTTCTTCCTACAAAGTCTGTGAAGGGAGGTCTAGTGAGGTCGGTTGGTGCACAAACCTACAGAGTTGCTGGTGTTGGAACAATCAAAATTAAGGTACATGATGGATCGATGAGGAGTTTAGAGAATGTACTCCATGTTCCTAAGTTCGATAGGAATCTGATATCTTTGGGAACTTTAGATTCGAAAGGCCACAAGATTGTTGGTCAAGATGGAAATATGAAAGTTTTGAAGGGGGCACTCGTAGTGATGAAGGGTAAGAAGGTAAATGGTCTCTATCGTTTAGAAGGGAGCTTTGTTCGAGGTGGAACAGTTGGTTCCATTAAGAGTTTTGATCAAGGTGGAAAGATTGGCAATCTTGGTTCCTATTGGCATTCAAGGGAGATAAGCAATAGTAAATGCGAAGGAACGAAATCAGCTTCTAAGAAGGTGAAATTTGAGGAGTAACCAACATTGCAGCAGTTCTTAAAGGGAGGCAGACCCGTAAGGATCCCGACACAAGTTTGTGGTGGAGATATACTAGCTCATGCATATTCCACAACTGAGGTGTCACCTACTTCAGTGAGTAGTGAGAAAGTTGAGAAGCAAACTTGGTGTTTTTAAGAGTGATGCGTCTAGAGAAGATATCGTTCATGGTGGAGAATATGTTTAGAGGAATGTTGCTCGCGGTGAGTTATGCAAACCATTGAAGATTGCTCCCATTAGGTTTGGCAACTTTAGTGGAAACTTGGATTGCATGCAAACCTCTTAGGGCCGCCAAGGGGCCGGGTTCACTCGCCAAAGGCCGCCAAGGGGACGTCTTGACCCGCCAAGGGGCTGCCTTTACATGCCTAGGGCTTTTTAAACCTACCTAGGACCTGCCATGACCCGCCTAGGGATTCCATTGGGTTGCTTTAACCCGCCTTAACCCGCGTTAGACCGCCTTAAACCACCTTGGACCGCCTTGACCCACCTTGGACCGTCTTAGGCCGCCTTGACCCTCTTAGGGTCGCTAAGGGGACGTCTTGACCCGCCAAAGGGCTGCCTTTACACGCCTAGGGCTGTTTTAACCTACTTAGGGCCTGCCATGACCCGCCTAGGGCCGCCATGGGGCTGCCTACGTCTTTCAAGGGGCCACCTTGACCTTGCTAGGCCCACGTAGGGCAGCCAAGGGGGCGCCAAGACCCACCTAGGGCTGTCAAGAGGCCACCTTGACCCGTCTAGGGACAAGCCTTGACCTGGCTTGGCCCACCTTGACCCGCCTTGGGCCCACCTTTACCCTCCTAGACCCACCTAGGGCCACCAAAAAGCCGCCATGACTCGCTAAGGGGGGCCGCCTTGACACACCAAGGGCCTCCAAGAGGACGTCTTGACCTGCCAAGGGGTTGCCATTACACGCCAAGGTCTGTTTTGACTTCTCTAGGGCCGCCTTGACCCACCTAGGGCAACCAAGAAGCGGCCATGACTCGCCGAGGGGTCGCCATGACCCTCCTAGGCCCGTCTAGGGCAGCCAAGGTGCCGCCTTGACCCTCCTCGGCTCTTCTAGGCCCACCTAGGGAAGCCAAGGAGGCTCCTTGACCTGCCTTGGATCGCCTTGGGCCGCCTTGACCCGCCTTAACCCGCCTTTGACCGCCTTGACTTGCCTTGGGCCGCCTAGACCAGCGCTTGACCCGCCTTGACTTGCCTTGACCCTCCTAGACCAGCCTAGGGCCACCAAGAAGCCGCCATGACTTGCCATGACCTGTCAAGGGGCTGCCTTTATATGCCTTGACTCTCATAGGCCCGCCTAGGGCCACCTTGACCCATGTACGGCCGACAAGGGCGGCCTTAACCCGCCTTGACCCGTCTTAACCCTCCTTGATCCACCTAGGGCCGCCAATGGGGAAGCCTTGAGACGCCTAGGGTCGCCAAGGGGACGTCGTCTTGACCTGCCAAGGGGCTGCCTTTACACGCCTAGGTCTGTTTTGACCTCCCTAGGGCCCGCCATGACCCACCTAGGGCCACCAAGGGGCTGCCTACGGCCGTTATGAGGCTACATTGACCTGTTTAGGGCCGCCTTTACCCACCTTGGCCTGTCTTGGGCGGCCTTGGACCGCCTTGACCCTCTTAGGGCCGCCAAGGGGCCGGGTTCACTCGCCTAAGGCCGCCAAGGGCCGCCCTAACACACCTAGGGCAGCCAAGGGGACGTCTTGACCCGCAAAAGGGCTGCCTTAACACGTGTAGGGCTGTTTTAACCTACCAAGGGCCCGCCATGACCCTGGTTGGACCGCTTTGACCCGCCTTGACTTGCCTTGGGCTGTCTTGACCCGCCTTAGGCCGCCTTGACCTACATTGAACCGCCTTGGGCCGCCTTGACCCACCTAGACCCGCCTGGACCCTCTAGAACCACCAAAGGGCTGCATAGGGCCGCCTTGGACTGCCTTGACCCTCCTAGACTCGCCTAGGGCCACCAAAAAGCTGCAATGACTCGTCAAGGGGCTGCCTTCACACGCCTTGACCCACCTTGGCCCGCCTTGACTCGTTTTGACCCTCCTAGACCTGCCTAGGGCCGCCTTGACTCTTCTAGACTCGCCTAGGGCCACCAAGAAGCTGCAATGACTCATCAAGGGGGTGCCTTCACCCACCCTGGCCCGCCTTAGACCCTCTTGGCCCGTCTTTGGCTGCCTTGACCCTCCTCGGCCCTTCTAGGCCCACCTAGGGCAACCAAGGGGGAGCCATGACCCACTTAGAGCCGCCAACGACTACCTTTACACGGCTTGACCCTCCTTGGCCCTTCTAGGGCCGCCTTTACCCGCCTTGACCTGCCTTCACCCAGTTAGGGCCGCCTTTACCCGTCTAGAGCCGCCTCGACCCATATTAGCCCACCTTGACCCTCCTAGGGCCGCTAAGAGGCCCCTTGACCCGCCTTGACCTTACTAGGCCCTCCTAGGTTCGCCTAGGGCCACCAAGGGGCCGCCATGACTCGCCAAGGGGCCGCCATGACTCGCCAAGGGGTCGCCATGACCCTTATATGTCCGTCTAGGGCATCCTTAACCCTCCTAGGCCCTCCAAAGCTTGCCTAGGGTAGCCAAGCGGCCGCCTTGACCCGTCTTAACCCGCCTTGGGCCGCCTTGACACGCGTAGAGCTGCCTTGACCAACATGGGCCGACCTTGACCCTCCTAGGGCCACCAAGGAGCTGTCTTGACCTCGCTAGGGCCGCCAAGGGGCCCCGTTCACCTGTCTAAGGCCGCCAAGGGGCTTCCTTGACCCTCCTACAACCCCATAGGGCCGCCTTGACCCTCCTAGGCCCTCCTTGGCTCGACTAGGGCCATCAAGGGGCCGCCATGACCATCCTAGGCCTGTTTAGGGCCGCCTTTACCCACTTTGACCCGCATTGGCCCGCCTTAACTTGCCTTGACCCTCCTAGGGCCGCCAAGAGGCCGCCTTGACGCTAGGGCCGCCAAGAGGCTGCCTTGACCTCGCTAGGGCCGCTAAGGGGCCGCCTTCACCCGTCTAAGGCTGCCAACGGGCCGCCTTGACCTCGCTAGGGCCGCGTTCACCCGTTTAAGGCTGCCAAGAGGCTGCCATAACCCTCCCTACGCCTTCCTAGGCCCTCCTTTGCTCGCCTAGGGTTGCCAAGGGGCTGCTAAGGGGCTGCTATAACCCTCCTAGACCCGCGTAGGGTAGCCCTCCTAGGCCCTCCTTGGCTGACCTAGGGCCACCAAAGGGTTGCCATGACTCACCAAGGGGTCGCCATGACCCTCCTGGGCTTGTGTAGGGCCGCCTTGACTTGCCTAGGGCCGTCAAGCGGCTGCCTTGACCCTGTTGGGGACGCCATGGGGCTGCGTTCACCCGTTTAAGGTTGCCAAGGGGCCGCCTTGACCCGCCAAGGGGCTGCCTTAACCCTCCTAGACCCTCCTTGACCCTCCTTGGACTGCCTTAACCCGCCTTAACCCGCCTTGGGCCGCCTTCACCCGCCTTGGGCCACCTAGACCCATCTAGGGCCACTGAGGGGCGCCTTGACCAAGCTAGGGCCGCCAAGGGGTCGACTTGACCCTCCTAGGGCTACCTTGACCAGCCTTGGGTCGCCTTTACCGGCCTTGACCTGCCTAGGGCCTCCAAGCGGCCCTCTTGACCCACCTTGGCCCGCCTTGACCCGCATTGACCTACCTTGGCCTGCCTTGACCCGCCTTGGACCTGCCTAGGGCCGCCAAGCAGCCGTCTTGACTCGCCTTAACCCTCCTTAAGCCGCGTTACCCCTCCAAGCGGCCGCCTTGGACCGCTTTGACCCGCATTTACCTGCCTTTGGCCGTTTTAACTCTCTTTGGACCGCCTTAACCCGCTTTGGCCCGGCTTAGGCCTCCTTCACCCGTCTTAGGCCTCCTTCACCCGTCTTAGGCCTCCTTCACCCGTCTTGGGCCGCTTTGGCCCGGCTTAGGCCTCCTTCACCCGTCTTCAGATTTTTATACAAGTATGTAAACAACTTTCAAGCATCGAAATCAACAATATGTTCAAGTACATGGCGCCACAACCTGGTTCTTTCTAGTTGATTTTATTCAAATTGGTTTGAAGAAAATAGATCACATATGCCAAGTTATTTTCTAGCGTCTAAAGTGAGGTGATGCTTCGGCCCAAGCTCTTGGCTAGTTCGAGCGTGTTCCGTGTTTTCAGAAGGCTGTGTCGTTAAGATTCACGGAGGGCGAACCCCCTATAGGAACCAGGCAGGACTCGTTTAGTGGTCACGGAGAGCGAACTCCCAATCGACCCCTTCACTGAGAAGAGATATCAGTCTATGACCTTGAGATCCAGTTAAACAAACCTAAGAACCATATCTATGAAAATAACTTGCCCCTTACTCAGTTGAGAACAAACTCGGGTCACTAGACCGGTCTACAAGTGTTAATCAAAGCCGCCCTCAACCTCATGAGATCATAAGATAACATGAAGGGTGAAGGCTAAGATTAACAAAAGTGGCTTCCCCCTACATATTTCACTTTAGAAGCTACAATAAACTCAAGCATACATAAAACTATAAACTTCCTAGAAATTAAACTAAGTTATTACAACATGCATTCAAGCACACAAATCAAAACCGAAACTTCCAAAAATTAAAAATACAAATCGGCCAAAATTAATTACAAGCCGAAAACCAATAATAATAAAAACTATATAACATCTTCTTCGATTCTTCTTGGCTTCCCCGGCAACGGCGCCAAAAATTGACGTGTCGCGTAACCGGGGTCAAACAACTTCAATTTAATTACCCTGCAATCGTAGTAATATAGACAAGTAGGGATCGTTCTAGCCGGGGAAACCAAAGGGCAATCGAAAGAAGATAAACC
>NC_020491.1:7394016-7396889 GCF_000184155.1 Fragaria vesca subsp. vesca
GGGGCATGACCCACTTAACGCTGCCACGGGGGTGCCTTTACATGCCTTGACCCTCCTAGGCCCGCCTAGGGCCAACTTGACCCGTCTAGGGATGCCAAGAGGCCGCTTTGACCTACCTAGGGCCGCAAAGGGGCCGCCTAGGGCCGCCAAAGGGACGACATGACCCACCAAGGTGCTGCCTTTACACGCCAAGGGTTGTTTTGACCTCCCTAAGGCCCGCCATGACCCGACTATGGCCGCTAAGAGGCTGCCTTGGGCCGCCATGGGGCCACCTTGACCCTCCTTGGGCCGCCTTGATCCGTCTTGACCCGCCTTGAACCGTGTTGGGCCGCTATGACCCGCCTTGACCCGCCTTAAACTGCCTAGACCCACCAAGGGGCTATCTAGAGCTGCCTTAACCCGCCATGACCCGCCTTAGACCACCTTGGCTCTCCTTGACTCGCCTTGGACCCGCCTTGACTCGCCTTGACCTGTCTTGGCCTGCCATGACCCGCCTTGGACCCACCTTGACCCGCCTTGATCAGTCTTGACTTGTCTTGGCCTGCCATGACCCGCCTTGGACCCACCTTGACTCGCCTTGAACCGCCTTGACCCTCCTAGGGCCGCCTAGACCGCCTTGGCCCACTTTAACATACCTTGGCCCGTCTTAGGCCGCCTTGACCTGCCTTGAACCTCCTAGGGCCACCAAGAAGCAGCCATGACCCTCCTAGGCTTGTCTTGGGCCGCCAAGGGACCGCCTTGTCCCGTCTTGACCCATCTTGGCCAGCCTTGGGCCGCCTTGACCATCCTGGACCCTTCTAGGCCCACCTAGGGCAACCAAGGGGCTGCCTTTACACGCCTTGACCCATCTAGGGCCTCCAAAGGGGCCGCCTTGACACGCCTAGGGCCACCAATGGGACATCTTGACCCGCTAAGGGATGCCTTTACATGCCCAGGGCTGTTTTGACCTCCATAGGGCCTCCAAGGGGCTGCCTACGTCCTTAGGGCCCGCCTTTATCCGCCTTGACCTGCCAAGGCCCGCCATAATCCGCCTAGAACCGCTTAGGCCGTCTTGACATGCCTTGACCCGCCTTTACACATCTTGAACCGTTTGGCCCACCTTGACCCGCCATTGGCCGCTTGGACTCACCTTGACCCGCCTTGGCCTGCTTGGGCCTCCTTGACCCTCATAGACCTGCCTAGGGCACCAAGAAGCTGCCATGACTCGCCATGACCCGTCAAGGGGCTGCCTTTACACGCTTTGGACCGCCTTGATCCGCCTTGACTTGTCTTGACCCGCCTTGGGCCGCTTTGACCCTCCTTAGCCTGCATTGACCCGCCTTGACCATCCTCAGCCTTTCTAGGCCCACCTAGGGCAGCCATGACCCACCTAGAGCCGCCAAGAGGTTGCCTTTCTACACCTTGACTTGTTTAGGGCCGCTAAGGGGGCTGCCATGACACGCTTAGGGCCGCCAAGGGGATACCTTGACCAGTCTAGGCCACCATGGGGCCGCCTTGACCCGTCTTGGACTGTTTTGACCTGCCTTGACCCACCTTGACCTGTCGTGACCCGCTTTGACCCGCCTTGGACTGCCTTGACCCGCCTTGATGTGCATTGACTTGCCTTGAGCCACTTTGACCCGTCATTGCCCACTTTGACCCGCCTTAGACCGCCTTGACCCGCTTTGGACCACATTGACCCGCGTTGGACTGCTTTGGCCCGCCTTTACCTGCCTTGGGTCACCTTCGGCCGCCTTGACCCGCCTTGAACCGCCATTGGCCATCTAGTGCCACCAAGAAGCCGCCATGACTCGCCAAGGCATCGCCATGTCCCTCATAGTCCCGTATAGGGCCAACAGGGGACCGCCTTAACTCGCCTTGATCCTCTTGGGCCTTTCTAGGCCTACCTAAGGCAGCCAAAGGGGCTCCATGGCCCATCTAAGGCCGTAATGGGGATGCCTTTTCACGCCTTGATCCATCTAGGGCCGCCAAAAGGCCGCTTTGACATTCCTAGGGGGCAGCCTTGACACGCCTTGGGCTATTTTGACCTCCCACGGGCCGCTATGACCAGCTTAGGGCCGTCAAAGGGCTGCATACGTCTGCCAAGAGGCCACCTTGACCCGCCTTGTGCATCCTTGACCTACTTTTGGCCGCCTTGACCTACCTTGGCCTGCTTTGGGCAGCTTTTACCCGCCTTGAACCGCCTTGATGATAGGAGCACAAAGTGTGACGTTCTTAATATGTTTATACCCTTTATTTACCCTTTGTGAACTCCTATTTAGTTGTTTTAGCTTTATATTTGTGTTTAGTATAGAATAATTGCTTAATGTTGAAATATGTAGGTTTTAGTGTTAGAATACATAGTATTTTCGGATTTGAATAATTTGGTGTTGAAATTGTGCTAAGTGTTGGAGATCCTTGTTTACTCAGGATTCTTGTCTTGATCAGGATTCCATCTTTCCTCTTTCCTAGTTTCTAATTTTCTTATTTCTATTTCAGGAAAGTCTAAACCCGTGTTGACCAGGAAATGTTTTCCTGACTCATGAGAGAAAGGTGGCCGGCAGCTAGGAGTTCCTGCTTGAGCTAGAAGAAGTACAATCCGAGATATGTATGGAAGATGCCGTGAGATTTCCCAAGTCACCAAGGAAAGAGACCGTGCGGCCCAAGAGAGAAAATTTTCCAAGTTCAAGATGGTTTTGTCATTCCTTAATACATAAAGATTACTTGAAGACCAAGAGAGGAAGTTAAATCCAACTTGGACTTGGTTTTGCCGATTTAATAAGGATTCCTTGTGCTTGAGGAATTCTTGGAGATCAAGTCTTGTTACTCTATATATAGGGCACGGCATGGCAGCAGTTTATGATCATCAACCCGTGCAAAATTACACCAAAGCT
>NC_020491.1:7396909-7399235 GCF_000184155.1 Fragaria vesca subsp. vesca
CTTATGTGCATATCTAAATTTAGGTTGTGTATTTGCTCACGGTGTGGACTTAATTGAGATTAGAGATCGTCTTCTTTGTTCTTGCATGGTTGTTTGGTTGTGTTTGCATGATTGTTGGTTGATCGCATGTAAATATGTATAGAGGTAATTTAGGATTTATTTCCAATGTCTATTCCGAAATCATCAAACCTTTAAACCCTATATGCTTATTTCGACATTTATATTAGGTTAGTGGATCTACCCTGTAGTTAGATCCCCAGTTTAGAACGATCCCTGCTTGCTTTATACTACGATTGATTTGTTGAGAGGGTTAATTGATGCGTGTGCAAATATTTCTTATCAAATGGCGCCGTTGCCGGGGATCCTTCGGGATCCTCGATCTTTTTAATTGTCGAAATTTGCATTGTATATATGTCTATATGTTTATATTTGTAAAGTTAAAACCATGAATTTGTGTATGATGTAATTGTGTTTTATTTTTGTCTTTCTACTTTAATACTTGTATAAATAATGTTGTAGGTTGTAATGCACAGGAATAGGTAGGATCCCTTTTGTTAATTCTAGCCTTAACCCTTCTTGTTTACTCTCGGGTTTGCATGAGGTTGTGGGCGGCTTTTATTAACACTTGGAGTCATGTTTGGTTCATAAGTTTGTTGCTAGCTGAGTACATTGGTACGCTCCTTCTATTACTCTGGTGCATGGGGCCAAAATTGGATCTCAAGAGCCTTGAAGACATACATCTCGGTGATGAAGTTCTCATTGCTCACTAAACGAGTCCTACCATGTTCACTATCTCTGGATTGAGCTATTGACCTTTAGAAGCCACGCTTCAAGCTATCGAAACATCTATATCCAGGCCGCACGTCCACCGTGTCTTACCATCTTGAATCATTATTTATTTAAGTGTTTTAGTAGCAACTCGAGAATAAGCTTGTATGACTTTGTAATCTTAAAGATTGGTGCCATGTATGATTTTGTATTTAATTTGTTTCGAAATTTATCTCTTGATTTTCGAATTTCTTTTGTTTTCCTTTGTTTTGTTTTCCTTTGATTGATTTTTGGAACCCTTGGTTCCTTTCTCTTATTTATAAGAACCCTTGGTTCTTAGCTTAGTCTAGTTTATTGCTTTTGATTTCGTTTTATACTCATGCATTCTAACTTGATCTTGGCCAAATAGTTTTTCAGGTGCTAGACGTGCATGCAACCTCGACTCACTCGTTCGTCTTCACAAGGAGCTCTTGTTCCATTGAATCCGGAGATTGATTGTGCTTGTAAAGAACAAAGAAAGAAGCAAAAAGGACCATCAAGTAGCACGGTTGGACCTTTAGAATTTGAAGAGCAAGATCCTCCTTCTCCCTTTCAGATCCAGTCCGAATCTTCATCTTCATCCGAATCGGAGATTGACTGTGAGGAAGACAAGTCCGACATCGACATGACCGACTCACCACTCCAATCTGCTTTCATCCCCACAGCCCCGGAATCACCTTAATGCATTGCTTTCACTGTGCCTAATGAAGCCAACTTCTTCATACCGGTTCAGTTGCTTGGGCAATTGCCTAAGTACTCGGGTTCTCTAATGGAGGACCCTAATGTTCACCTTAGAGAGTTTCTCGATATCTGTAGATTGCAATCAATCAATCATCTTACTCCAGAAGGCCTAAAGTTGCTTTTATTTCCTTTTACTCTTAAAGATGATGCTAAGCGTTGGTTGTATTCTTTGCCTGCAGGAATCATCACCAATTAGAATGAGATGACCTCGAAGTTCTTGAAACAATTCTTCCCTGCGCAACTCACGAAGAAGCTAAGGAGGGAGATTCAGAACTTCACTCAAAAGGATGGTGACACTCTCTATGAGGCATAGGAAGAGTTTCAGGAACTTCAGAGGAAGTGCCCTCATCATGGAATTACTTTGGACGAGTTAGTTCAAGCTTTTTATGAGGGACTTGACAACACCAACAAGGGTATGGTGGACTCTGTATGTGGATGCACATTTATGAACAAGACCTGACGGCAAACATATAACTTAATTGAGGACTTGGCGGATAACAATCGTCAATTCAGCACCAAGAACTCAAGGAAGTCGGCAGGAGGCCGTGGTGGTGTCTATGACATTGAAGCTCGGAATCAGATGATCACGTTGGATAGGAAGCTTGATGTCTTGGTCAAGGCTTTCAATGGTTCGAATCTTGGCAACCAAGCTTGTGGAATTTGCTCACTTTCGGATCACTCTACAGATTCATGTCCGAATGGTGCTTTGAGTGAGGCGGAGTTGAACTTTATGGGTACAACAGAGGCAACGTTATGATCCATATTCGAACACTTACAA
>NC_020491.1:7399255-7400611 GCF_000184155.1 Fragaria vesca subsp. vesca
CTTTGATACAAGTAGTTGATAAGTTGCATTGTCTTTGTTATTTCACCGATTTTCTACCTATGTTTGATTTGGACTTGTGCTTAAACACATCGATTCTTTATGTGATACGTAATTGCATGATTAGTTTATGTGTGTGACCTATAAGTAGAGCACGTAGCCGAGCTTGTTTGTGTCGCGATGTTGAATGAAACCCGTAGTCTAATTCAAAGTATGGTCTATGTCATAGGAACCACGTAGGAACTTATGTGCATATCAAATTTAGGTTGTATATTTGCTCACGGTGTGGACTTAATTGAGATTAGAGATCGTCTTCTTTATTCTTGCATGGTTGTTTGGTTGAGTTTGCATGAATGTTGGTTGATCACATGTATATATGTATAGAAGTAATTTAGGATTTATTATTAATATTGTTCCGAAATCATAAAACCTTTAAACCTATATGCTTATTTCGATACTTACATTAGATTAGATGGATCTACCCTGTAGTTGGATCCCCGGTTTAGAACGATCCCTGCTTGCTTTATACTACGATTGATTTGTTGACAGGGTTAATTGATGCGTGTGCAAATACGTCTTATCACTATCTCTTTGTGGTGATTTGAGGTGATGATTCAATACAAGTGTGGGGTTGTTCTAAGGAGTTTGTTGCCGAGATACATATGAGAAAAGGAAAAAATTGCTCTCGGAAGAAAAGAAAAAAAAACAGAAAAAAAAAGTTTCGAATTGATTTTGATGAAGATATCTCGGCCTAGATGTAGTTTTTGTGAATTTGGAGTTGTGATTTGTTTGTTGAAGGCTCAATATGTTATACTTTTAGCTTTTGTTCCTTTTCACAATGTTTAAAGTGAAGGATGGGTCCAACATGATGATATTTGGCCCTTGATGGTGTTTGGTGAAATAAGGTGGATGTTCTTGCTCTGCTAAGTCTTGAGGATGACCTTTATGATTCCTTAAATTTGAAAATTTTTCCATGCCGCGAGCCTAACCAACCTATTTTCTAAAGATCCGCATGATTCTTAAGATAAGTAACCTTTGATCTGTGGAGTTTGTTTCATGAGTAAGCATATGGTTGTGGTTCATTTATGCATATGATTGGTATCTTTTATGAGGTTTTTAAATTCACTATGTCTTTATAACTCTTGTGTGTGAAAAGCTTCTAAGCATATGTCATGTTCTTGAGAGAAAAAATTCGGAGTGCATATCCTTTGTGAGTTGAATTTGAACTTGTTTGGAACATGTTGAGCTTAATTTCACCTTTGTTTCTGCCATGTCTTACTTGTTACATCGAAATCTCATGTTATTAACCATTGAATTCGTCTTTCAATTTCGATTCTTGTGCTATTCTTGTATGCTATG
>NC_020491.1:7400631-7403200 GCF_000184155.1 Fragaria vesca subsp. vesca
TCTTGCAGTCCCTGCTGATCCGAAATCCACTCAAGCCGTGCTTGAGAAAGGTAAGTCTTTTAGCTCTAATGGTTTAGTTTCTACTAATGTCCATGCTCGTGCCCCTTTCCTCAACAGGTTTGCTAAATCAAAGCACGATGAAGCTGATCATGCAATGATTGAGTTATTCAAGAAGGTGGAAGTAAACATGCCATTGCTTGAGTGCATTCAACAAAATCCAAAGTATGCGAAATTCTTGAAAGAGTTGTGCACCAACAAGAGGCTACCACGAGAGAAGGATGTAGCGGTAATGAATAAAACAATCTCTGCGGTTTTTCAAAGGAAACTACCACCTAAGCTTAAGGATCCAGGGAGTTTTTCGATTCCATGCACCATTGGTACTCATAGTTTTGATAAGATCATGTTAGATCTAGGTGCTTCGATTAATGTTATGCCCTCTTATCTTTATGCGGACTTAGGTCTAGGTGATTTGAAAAAGGATAACATTATCATTAGATTGGTTGACCGCTCCAACAAGATCCCTCTGGGATATGTTGAGGATGTTTTAGTGTAGGTTGCAAGTTTAACATTTCCTGCAGATTTCTATGTCATTGACATGGAACCGGCGGATGCAGATGACAAAAAAATTCCCATTCTATTGGGAAGGCCATTCATGAGAACCGCAAGGACCAAAATTGATGTCTACTTAGGGGAACTAACTTTCGAAATAGATGGAGACATCATTAGTTACAATGTTTTTGATGCGATGAGGTATCCACTTCCTGAACTTTTTCGAGATTTCTTTTCTATTGATGTTGTGGATGATCTTGCGGATGAATATGTGGAGACAATAGCTCAAGACACCTTGGCACTCACCTTGGCAAAAGGAATCAGATTTGATGCCATGGGGAACAACATCACCTTAGCTCAATACACCGTGCCTCTGCCCTTGCTTGAGATCGTGCAGTCGCTTGAGGTGGCTGCCGAGGTATGCTACTCCTCCCCTAGTCCAATTCTCTTTCCATCTAACAAGTTTCTTCCTTCCATTATCCAAGCCCCAAAATTAGATCTCAAGGTTCTTCCGGAACATTTGAAGTATGTGTATTTGGGAGAGAATGAAACGTTGCCAGTTATCATATCATCATCACTAGAGAAGGAGCAAGAGGAGAGATTGATCGAAGTTTTGAAAAGACACAAGATGGCCATAGGTTGGACCTTAGCCGACATCAAGGAAATTAGTCCTACAATGTGTGTTCATCGAATTTTGCTTGAAGATGGAGCAAAACCGACCAAGGAGGGTCAACGACGTCTTCATCCACCTATGATGCAAGTTGTGAAGGATGAGGTGACAAAGTTGCTCGATTGTGGAGTCATCTACCCAATTTCGGATTCAAGGTGGATTTCACCGGTTCAAGTTGTGCCAAAGAAGAGCGGAATCACGGTGGTGAGGAATGATGAAAACGAGCTTGTGCCGCAAAGGACCGTAACCGGCCACCGAGTGTGTATCGATTATAGGAGGCTCAATGCAACAACAAGGAAGGATCACATGCCGTTGCCATTTATTGATCAAATGCTTGAGAGGTTAGCCGGTCATTCCTTCTATTGTTTTCTTGACGGTTATAGTGGTTACAATCAAATACGTGTTGCGGAAGAGGATCAAGAGAAGACAACGTTTACATGTCCCTTTGGCACTTTTGCCTACCGCCGCATGCCTTTTGGTTTGTGCAATGCTCCAGCTACGTTTCAAAGATGCATGTACCACATATTTTCTGAGTTCATAGGTTCTATGATTGAAGTCTTTATGGATGATTTTTCTGTTTATGGTGGAGATTTCGATGCATGTTTAGAAAATGTAGAACTTGTGCTTAGGAGATGTGAGGAAACTAATCTTGTGCTTAATTGGGAAAAATGTCACTTCATGGTTACTCAGGGTATAGTACTCGGCCATATTGTTAGTTCTAGGGGTATTGAGGTTGATAAATCTAAGATAGATCTTGTGCGTCACTTACCCATCCCCACAAGTGTGAGGGATGTTCGAAGCTTTCTTGGACATGCAGGTTTTTATCGTCGATTTATCAAAGATTTCTCCAAGATAGCTCGGCCCTTGAGTTTGTTGCAAAAAGATGTGCCCTTCCACTTTGATGCCGAGTGCAAGGAGGCTTTTGAGCGGTTGAAAACCATGTTGACATCGGCGCCGATCATGGCGCCACCGGATTGGTCCTTGCCCTTCGAGTTGATGTGTGACGCCTCAGACTATGCCGTGGGGGCTGTGCTCGGACAGAGAAAAGAACAGCAGCCGTATGCCATATATTATGCCTCTCGGATGCTCAATGATGCGCAACAGAACTACACCACCATCGAGAAAGAACTTCTTGCCGTGATCTTTGCTTTGGATAAGTTTCGTTCTTCCTTACTCCAATCTAAAGTTATTGTTTACACTGACCATGCGGCTTTGAAGTATTTGTTGACAAAGAAGGATGCCAAGCCGAGATTGATAAGGTGGATATTGCTTCTCCAAGAGTTCGATTTGGAAATCAAAGACAAGAAGGGGTCGGACAACGTTGTTGCCAACCACCTTAGCCGGTTGGTA
>NC_020491.1:7403220-7413597 GCF_000184155.1 Fragaria vesca subsp. vesca
TAATCGGAACTCACCATCATCCTTGATCCGAAGCAAGTAGCTTAGGGTTCCGCTCACTCGAAGAATAGAACAAGTAGGGATATTTTGAGAGTGAATTCCATCTTTTACTTTCGGATTAGAATGTGTTCGTTCTTTTTGATGTTTGTTTTAGGTTTTTGCTTAAGTATATTTCGATTCTTGTCTATGAGATAGAAGTACTTTTGAGCCATGTTTTGAATTGAAGTTTATGATTTATGATCAATGATTTTAGGTTTTATGCCGTGAGTTTTATGTCCATGTATTTTAAGATTTTCGGTGTATTCTTCTATTTTCATGTGTAATTGATATAAGTAGTTGATGTTGCATGTGTTAATCATCCAAGGTTCGACTTTGATACAAGTAGTTGATAAGTTGCATTGTCTTTGTTATTTCACCGATTTTCTACCTATGTTTGATTTGGACTTGTGCTTAAACACATCGATTCTTTATGTGATACGTAATTGCATGATTAGTTTATGTGTGTGACCTATAGGTAAAGCACGTAGCCGAGCTTGTTTGTGTCACGATGTTGAATGAAACCCGTAGTCTAATTCAAAGTATGTCTATGTCATAGGAACCACGTAGGAACTTATGTGCATATCAAATTTAGGTTGTGTATTTGCTCACGGTGTGGACTTAATTGAGATTAGAGATCGTCTTCTTTGTTCTTGCATGGTTGTTTGGTTGTGTTTGCATGATTGTTGGTTGATCGCATGTAAATATGTATAGAGGTAATTTAGGATTTATTTCCAATGTCTATTCCGAAATCATCAAACCTTTAAACCCTATATGCTTATTTCGACATTTATATTAGGTTAGTGGATCTATCATGTAGTTGGATCCCCGGTTTAGAACGATCCCTGCTTGCTTTATACTACGATTGATTTGTTGAGAGGGTTAATTGATGCGTGTGCAAATACATCTTATTACTTGACTCTCCTAAACCCACCTAGGGCCACTAAGATGCCACCATGATTCGCCAAGGGGTCGCCATGACCCTCCTAGGCCCGTCTAGGGCTGCCAAGGGGCCGCCTTGACCTGTCTTGGCCCGTGTTGACCCGCTTAGGATCGCCTTGACCCACCTTGATTTGTCTTGACCCGCCTTGAAACAGCTAGGGCTGTTATGACCTCCCTCGAGCTCGCCATAACCTGCCTAAGGCCGCCAAGAGGCCACCTTGAACCGCCTCTGCCCGTCTTGGCCCGTCTTGACCCGCATTAACCTGCCATAGCCCGCTTTGGCTCGCCTTGGACCGTCTTGGGCCACTTGGACCCGCCTTGGGCCGCCTTGACCCGCCTTGGCTCGCTTTGGGCCGCCTTTACCCTCTTTGAACCGCCTTGACTCTCCTAAACCCACCTACGGCCACCAAGAGGCCGCCATTATTCACCAAAGGGTCGCTTTGACCCGCCTACAACCACCAAAGAGCTGCCTACGGCCGCCATGGGATACCTTGACCCGCCTTGGACCACCTTAACCTGCCTTGATGTGCATTGACTTGCCTTGACCCGCCTTGAGCCGCTTTGACCCGCCATTGCCCGCTTTGACCCGCTTTGGCCCGCCTTGACTCGCCTTAGACCGCTTTGACCCGCCTTGGGCTGCATTGAACCGCCTTGGACTGCCTTGGACCGTCTTTGCCAAGGGCCGCCTTGACTAGCCTTGAACCGCCATTGGCCACCTAGTGCCACTAAGAAGCCGCCATAACTCGCTAAGGCATCGCCATGTCCCTCCTAGGGCCGCCAAGGGACCGCCTTAACCCGCTTTGATCCTCCTGGGCGCTTCTAGGCCGGCCAAGGGCAGCCAAGGGGGTCGCCATGACATGCTTAGGGCTGTTTTGACCTCCCGCTGGCCCGCCATGACCCGCCTAGGGCCGCCAAATGGCTGCTTACGTCTGCCAAGAGGCCACATTGACCCGTTTTGGCCCGTCTTGCTCCACCTTAACTTGCCTTGGACCGCCTTGACCCTCCTTGCGCCACCAAGGGCCGTCTTGGCCTGCTTTGGGCAGCCTTTACCCACCTTGACCCTCCTAAACCCACCAAGGGCTACCAAGAGGCAGCCATGATTCGCCAAGGGGTCGCTATGACCATCCAAGGCCAGTCTGGGGCTGCCAAGGGGCCGCCTTGACCCGCCTTGACCTTCCTTGACCCGCCTTGACCCGTCTTGACCCGCCTAGGACAGCCTTGACCCGCCTTGACTTGTCTTGACCCGCCTTGGCTCGACTTGGGCCGTTTTGACCCCCTTTGCCTGCCTTGATCCGCTTTGGCCCGATTTAGAGCGTTATGACCCGCCTTGGGCTGCATTGACCTGTCTTGGACCGCCTTGACTCGCCTTGACATGCCTTGGGCCGCCTTGACCCGCCTTTGGCCACCTAGTGCCACCCAGAAGCTGTCCTGACTCATCAATGCATCGCCATGACCCTCTTAGGCTCGTATAAGGCCGCCAAGGAACCGCTTAACCCTCCTCGTCCCGGCTCGACCCTCCTCAGCCCTTCTAGGCCCATCTAGGGCAGCCAAGAGGGCGCCATGACCCACCTAGGGCCGTTAAGGGGCTGTCATTACACGCCTTGACCCGTTTAAGGCTGCCAAGAGGCCGCCTTGACATTCCTAGGACAGCCAAGGGGCCGCCTTGACATGCCTAGGGGTGTTTTGACCTCCCTCAGGCCCGCCATGACCCGCCTAGGCTTGTCTTGGGCCACCTTGACCCACCTTGACCCGCCTTAACCCACCTTGACCTACCTTGGACCGCTTTATGCCACCTAGGACCGCCTTGACCCGCGTTGACCCGCCTAGGCTTGTCTTGGGCCACCTTGACCCACCTTGACCCGCCTTGGCCCGCCTTCACCCACCTTGACCAGCCTTTGACCGCCTTGACCCGCCTAGGGCCACCTTGACCCTCCTAGACTCGCTAAAGGCCACCAAGAAGCCGTAATGACTCGTCAAGAGGCTGCCTTCACATGCCTTGACCCACCTTGGCATGCCTTTGGCCGCCTTGACCCGCTTTGGGCCGCCTTGACTCACCTAGGACCGCATTGACCCGCTTTGGACCGCATTGACCCGCCTAGGACCGCCTTGATCCGCCATGACTTGCCTTGACCCGCCTTTACTTGCTTTGGTCCGCCTTACACCTCTTTGACCTGCCTTGGGCCGCATTGACCCTCCTTGGCCTGCATCGACCCGCCTTGACCATCCTCGGCTTTTCTAGGCCTACCTAGGGCAGCCATGACCCACCTAGAGTCGCCAAGAGGTTGCCTTTATACGCCTTCACCTGTTTAGGGCCGCCAAGGGGCCGCCATGACACGCCTAGGGCTGCCAAGGGGCCGCCATGACACGCCTAGGACAGCCAAGGGGTAGCCATGACCCACGTAGAGCCGCCAAAGGGCTGCCTTTATACGCCTTGACCAGTCTAGAGCCGCCAAGTGGGCCGCCTTGACCCATCTAGGGCTGCCAAGGGGGCCGCCATGACACTCTAAGGCCCGCCAAGGGGACGTTTTGACCCGCCAAGGGGCTGCCTTTACTCGCCTAGGTCTGTTTTGACCTCCCCAGGGCCCGCCTAGGGCCTCCAAGGGGCTGCCATGACCCGCCTTGTGCCACCAAGAAGCCGCCATGACCCTCCTAAACCCGTATAGGGCCGCCAAGGGACCGCTTTAACCCTCCTTGACCCTCCTCGGCCCTTCTATGCCTGCCTTGGACTGCCTTGACCCGGCTAGGACCGCCTTGACCTGCCTTGGACCACCTTGACTCACCTAGAACCGCCTTGAATTTCCTTGGGCCGTTTTGACTCGCTTTTGCCCGCTTTGACTCGTTTTGGCCCGCCTTGGGCCGCATTTACCTACCAGGAGGCCACCTTAACTCCTAGGATCGCCAAGGGGGCCGCCTTGACACGGCTAGGGCTGTTTTGACCTCCCTCGGGCCCACCATAACCTGCCTAGGGCCGCCAATGGGCAGCATACGTCCGCCAAGAGGCCACCTTGAACCGTCTCTGCCCGTCTTCGGCCGCCTTGACCTGCCTTGTGCTGTTAAGGGCCGCCATGACCCGCCTTGGCCCGCTTTGGGCCGCCTTTACCTTCCTTGAACCTCCTTGACCCTCCTAAACCGACCTATGGCCACCAAGAGGCTGCCACGATTCGCCAAGGGGTCGCTATGACCCGCCTAGGGGCGCCAAAGGGCTGCCTACGGCCTCCATGGGGATACCTTGACCCGTCTAGGCCACCATGGGGCCGCCTTGACCCGCCTTGGCCTTCCTTAGACCGCCTTGACCCGCCTTGGCCTTCCTTAGACCGCCTTAACCCACCTTGACTCGTCGTAACCCGCCGTGACCCGCTTTGACCAGCCTTGGACCGCCTTGATGTGCATTGACTTGCCTTGACCCGCCTTGAGCTGCTTTGACTCGCCATTGCCCGCTTTGACCCGTCTTAGACCGCTTTAACCCGTTTTGGGCCGCATTGACCTGCGTTGGACTGCCTTGGCCCGCCTTTACCTGCCTTAGCCCGCCTTGACCCGCCTTAAACCACTATTGGCCACCTAGTGTCACCAAGAAGCCGCCATGACTCGCCAAGGCATCGCCATGTCCCTCTTAGGCCCGTATAGGGCCGCCAACCGCCAAGGGACTGCCTTAACCCACCTTGATCCTCTAGGGTCCTTCTAGGCCCACCTAGGGCAGCCAAAGGGGCGCCTTTACCTGCCTTGATCCTTTTGGGCCCTTCATGACCCACCTAGGGCCGCAATGGGGCTGCCTTTACACGCCTTAACCCGTCTAGGGCCGCTAAGAGGCCACCAAGGGGGCCGCCTTGACACGCCTAGGGTTGTTTTGACCTCCTTCGGGCTCGCCAAAACCTGCCTAGGGCCGCCAAAAGGCTGCCTACGTCTGCCAAGAGGCCACCTTGACCCGCCTTGACCCACCTTGACCTGCCTTAGGCTGCCTTGACCCGCCTTGATGTGAATTTCTTTGGGCCGCCTTGACCCGCCTTTGCCCGCTTTGACTTGCTTTGGCCCGCCTTAGACTGCTTCGGCCCGCCTTGGGCCGCATTGACCTGCCAAGAGGCCGCCTTGATTTTCCTAAGACCGCCTTGACACGGCTAGGGCTGTTTTTGACCTCCCTCGGGCCCACCATGACCCGCCTAGGGCCACTAATGGGCTGCATACGTCCGCCAAGGGGCCACCTTGACCCGTCTAGGGCCACCAATGGGCTGCATACGTCCTCTGTCGCGCTCGCCATAACCCGTCTTAGGGCGCCTTAACCTGCCTTGAGCCGCCTTGGACCGCCTTGGACCGCCTTGACCCGCCTTGTGCCGCTAAGGGGCCGCCTTGACCCGCCTTAGCCCGCCTTTACCCTCCTTGAACCACCTTGACCCTCTTAAACCCACCTACGGCCACCAAGAGGCCACCATGATTCGCCAAGGGGTTGCTATGACATGCCTAGGGGCGCCAAAGGGTTGCCTACAGCCGCCATGGGGATACCTTGACCTGTCTAGGCCGCCATGGGGCCGCCTTGACCTGCCTTGGACCGCCTTGGCCATACTTGAACCGCCTTAACCCACCTTGACCCGCCATGACCCACCATGACCCGCTTTAACCCGCCTTGGACCGCCTTGAGCCGCTTTGACCCGCCTTAGACCGCTTTGACCCACTTTGGGCCACATTGACCCGTGTTGGAATACCTTGGCCCGCCTTTACATGCCTTGGGCCGCCTTGAACCGCTATTGGCCACCTACTGCCACCAAGAAGCAGCTATGACTCGCCAAGGCATTGCCATGTCCCTCCTAGGCCCGTATAGGGCCGCCAAGGGACCGCAATGGGGTAGCCTTTACATGCCTTGACCTGTCTAGGGCCGCCAAGAGGCCGCTTTGACATTCTTAGGGCCACCAAGGGAGCCGCCTTGACACGCCTAGGGCTGTTTTGACCTCCCTCGGGCCCACCATGACCCGCCTAGGGCTGCCTATGTCTACCAAGAGGTCACCTTGACCCGCCTTGGCCCGTTTTGTGTCGCCTTGACCCACCTTGACGTGCCTTGGGCCGTCTTGACCCACCTTGGACCGCCAAGGGCTGCCTTGGCCCGCTTTGGGCAGCCTTTACCCGCCATGAACTGCTTTGGCCCTCTTAAACCCACCTAGGACCAAGGGGTTGCCATGACCTTCCTAGGCCCGTCTAGGGCTGCCAAGGGGCCGCCTTGACCCGCCTTAACCCGCCTTGGCCCGCGTTGACCCACCTTGGACCGCCTTGACCCCCTTAACTTGTCTTGACTCGCCTTGAAACGGCTAAGGCTGTTTTGACCTCCCTCGAGCCTGCCATTACTCGTCTAGGGCCGCCAATGGGCTGCCTATGTCCGCCAAGAGGGCACCTTGAACCACCAAGGGGGGCCTTGACCCGCCTTTACCTGCCTAGGGCGGCCAAGCGGTCGTCTTGACCCGCCTTGACACGTATTGGCCCACATTGACCCTCCTAGGGCCTCCAAAAGGCCGCCTTGACCCGTTTAAGGCCACCAAGGGTCCGCCTTGACCCCGCTAGGGCCGCCAAGGGGCCGTGTTCACCCGTCTAAGGCCTCCAAGGGCCACCTTGACCCGCCAAGGGGCTCCCTTGACCCTTCTTAACACGCCCAGGGCCGCCTTGACCTTCTTAGGTTGTCCTAGGCTCTCCTAGGGCCAACAAGAGGTCGCCATGACTCGCCAAGGGGTCGCCATGACCCTCCTAGTCCTGTCTAGGGCTGCCTTGACCCTTTTAGAACCTCCTAGGCTTGCTTAGGGTAGCCAACGGGTCGCCTTGACCTGCTTAGGACCGCCAATTGGCCGCTTTGATCAGCCTTGGGCTGTCTTGGGCCGCCTTGGACCACCCTGACCTGCCTGAACCCGTCATGGGCCGCCTTAACCTCATAGGGTCGCCAATAAGGCACCTTAACCCATTTAGGGCCCCGAAGGGGCCTCCAAAAATGCTACCTTGACTTGCCTAGGGCCGCCAAACGGCCGCCTTACTCGTCCTGACCCTCATAAGGGGCCACCTTAACCCTCTTAGGGCCGCCATGACCCGCCAAGGAGCCACTTTGACCCGTCTTGACCCGCCTTGACTGCCTTGACAGCCTTGACATGCCAACGGGCAGCTTTGACCCGCCTTAACCGCAACCGCTGTGACCCACCTTGACAAGTCAAGTGGCCGCTTTGACCCGCCTTGTCATGCCAAGGGACGGCCTTAACCCGCTTTGATATGCCAAGGGACCGCCTAGACCTACTTAGGCCGCTTTGACCTGCCTTGGGCTGCCTTGACCCTCATAAGGCCTCCAATAAGGCGCATTGACCCATCAAGGGCCACCAAGAGGCCGCCTTAACCCTACTAGGGCCGTCATGATCCGCCTTAACCCTACTAGGGCCGCCATGATCCGCCTATGGCTGCCAAGGACCGCCTTGACCCTCCTAGGGCCACCTTGACCCGCCAAGGGGCCACTTTGACCCACCTTGACCCGCCTTGACTGCCTTTACCGGCCTTGACATGCCCTGACTGCCTTGACCCACCCTGACTGCCTTGACCCGGCTTAACTACCTTTACCCGCCTTAACCGCTTTGACCCACCTTGACAAGCCAATGGGCCGCTTTGACCCGCCTTGACATGCCAAGGGACCGCCTTGACCCGCTTTGACATGCTAAGGGGCTTCTTTGACCCGCCTTCACCTGCCAACGGACCGCCTAGATCCACTTAGGCCGCTTTAACCCGCCTTGGGCCGCCTTGACCTTTATAATGCCGCCAATAGAGCCCCTTGACCCATCAAGGGCCACCAAGAGGCCGCCGAGGGGCCGCCTTAACCCTTCTAGGGCCACCATGACTCGCCTAAGGCTGCAAAGGGACCGCCTTGACCCTCCCAGGCCTTGACCCGCCAAGGGGCCACGTTGACCCGCCTTGACCCGCCCTGACTGCCTTTACCCGCCTTGACATGCCCTGACTGCCTTGACCCGCCCTGACTGCCTTGACCAGCCCTGACTTCCTTGACCCGCCCTAACTACCTTGACCCGCCTTAACCGCTTTAACCCACCTTGACAAGTCAAGGGGCCGCTTTAACCCGCCTTGACATGTTAAGGACCGCCTTGACCCCCTTTGACATGCTAAAGGGCCGCTTTGACCTGCCTTCACCTGCCAAGGGACCGCCTTGGCCCTCCTAGACCCATGTAGGGACCTCCTACACCCGCTTAGGTGTAGCTTAGACCTGCCAAAACCCGTCTAAGGCCGCTAGTGGACTGCCTTAACCTGCCAAGGGACCGCCATGACCCGCTAAGCGACCGCTTTGATCCGCCTTGGGCCGCCTTGACCCTCATAAAGCCGCCAATAGGGCGCCTTGACCCATCAAGGGCCACCAAGGGGCAGCCTTGACCAAGCTAGGGCCGCCTTAACCTGCCAAGGGACCGCCTTGACCCGCTAAGGGGCCGTTTTGACCCGCCTTAACTGCCTTGACCCGCCTTGACATGCCAAGGGGCAACTTTGACCTGCCTTAACCGCTTTGACCCACCTTGACAAACCAAGGGGCCGCTTTGACCCGCTTTTGACATGCCAATGGACCGCCTTGACCCGCTTTGACTTGCTAAAGGGCCGCTTTGACCCGCCTTCACCTGCCAAAGGGACCGCCTTGGTCCTCCTAGACCCACGTAGGGACCACTTAGACCCACTTAAGGTCACCAAAGGGGCACCTAGCCCCGCTTCGGTGTAGCCTAGACCTGTCAAAACCCGTCTATGGCCGCTAATGGACTGCCTTGACCCGCCGGGGGCCACCAGGGGCCGTTTTGACCCGCCAAGGGGCTTCTTTGATCCTTCTTGACCTACCAATGGACAGCCTTGGCCCTCCTACACCCACGTAGGGACCACCTAAACCCACTTAAGGTCGCCAAAGGGGCCCCTAGACCTGCTTAGATGTAGCCTAGACCTCCTAAGGTTGCTGCCAAGACCTGCCTAGGGTCGCTAGTGGACTGCCTTGACCCGTCGAGGGACGCCAAGGGGATGATTTGACCTGCCTTAGCACATTAAAGGGCCGCTTTGACCCGCCTTGACCTGCCAAGGGGCCGCTTTAACCCACCTTGACCTGTCAAGGGATCGCCATGACATGCCAAGGGGCCGCTTTGACCCACCTTAACCTGCCAAGGAACCGCCTTGACCCTCCTAGACCCACGTAGGGACCACCAATACCCACTTGAGGTCACCAAGGGGCGCCCTGACTCGCCTAGGGTCATCAAGACCTGCCTAGACCCGCTTAGAACCCGCGTAGGGACCGCCTAGACCCGTTTAGGTTTAGCCTAGACCTCGCCAAGGGACGGCCGAGAACTGCCTAGGGTAGTTAGTGGGCTACCTTGACCCGCTAAGGGCCCCCAAGGTGCCGTTTTGACCCGCCTTGACCTGCCAAGGGACCTCCTTGACCCGTCTTACATGTCAATGGGCCACTTTGACCCGCCTTGACCTGCCAATGG
This sequence comes from Fragaria vesca subsp. vesca, assembly GCF_000184155.1. Taxonomy (NCBI): domain Eukaryota; kingdom Viridiplantae; phylum Streptophyta; class Magnoliopsida; order Rosales; family Rosaceae; genus Fragaria; species Fragaria vesca. The sequence goes on from NC_020491.1 coordinate 7,412,667, forward strand.
ACCGCTTTGACCCGCCTTGGGCCACCTTCACCCACCTTAGATAGCCTTGGGCCGCTTTGACCCGCCTTGACTCTCCTAGACCCGCCAAAGGGTTGCCTAGGGCCGCCATGGGGCTGCCTTGATCCATCTTGGCCCGGCTTGACCCGCCTTAGCCCTCCTTGACTTGCCTTAGACCACCTTTGACAGGACCCACCCCGAATTTCACCCTGAAACCCGAAGTAAATCCTGCGGGGACCACCTCCAAGGAAAGTTTACCGAAAAATTCGACAGAACCTCCCTTGAAAATGGACAACCCTTCCTAATAAAACCTGCAAACACTTCTGAAAATTTAAATCCAACCATAAACTCCTGGAGCCTTCGTGCTCCCCAAATCACAACATCTCCCAATTTAATTTCTAACTTAAACAAGAAAATCTCATAGCCAACAGCCACAGTTCAGAGCAACTCTATTTGAAAGGAAATGAACTAGAAATATAAAAATGAGCGGAAGCTACACTATTGACTATGCCTCTTCTCCATATACGTCCGACCTCAACTATGCAATCCTGCAAACTGGGCATTTTTAAAACGAAGAGCCCAGGGGAAAACATTTGAAAACGAAACGTTAGAGTGAGTGGACAAAAATAAATTAACGAATAAAATATCTAATGTTTCCCCAAATCAATTTCCAAGGAAAATCGAATACATGCTGCAAGCGATAAAACTTTTATCTCATAAATATCGAGTCTCTCAGGCTCTATAATATATGTATGTATTTACACACGTCCATACTCCCTATATAAATTCATGGGTCTATATAGGGCTACTACGCTCGCGTCCAACGCTCACGTCACGCCTTAATGCGGTGCTACACTACGCCATTAAGGTGGACAGACGGGTGTATAAATATGTGCCCATACCCCCTATATGAATTAAACACTCATGTAGGGCT
>NC_020491.1:7413617-7419304 GCF_000184155.1 Fragaria vesca subsp. vesca
ATTTTTCGGTAACTCTCCAAGAGAAATAAAAGCGTCAAAATTAAATGACGTCAAAACTCCAACAATTTTAAATGCTCAACCAAAACCATAGCATGCATATTATTTAAAATAAAAGTCCACTCACAGAATGAGGCCTAAGCCTTCCAATGCTCGGAATACTCCTCGAGCGCCGCCTCCAACTAATCACACTCTCTAGCCAATCCCACGTCTGACGATAAACAGAAGAATAAATTGGTCAGACCGGACTCCAATAATCATTAACGATTCGACTTCTTCCTAGTTTGACTAGGTTTACTGAGTTGACCAGGATTGACCAAGTTTGACCAATTGATTTATGATTAGCCAACTAACGAAGCCTCAACAATTTCCATTTTAACCTTCGACTTAACAAATCGGGTTACCTTGATTACTCTACCATCCAATTTAATTCCAACAACCATCTTAATAATTCAATTACAATTGATTCTTCATCCAAACAATCCTCAATCACTCTCTCTCTATACAACTTCACACCATAAATCACTAAGGGCACCCAAAATGGGTTTCCATAAATAGAAAGTTTTCAAAAAAGGGAAAGTTTCCCCAAAATAGGAACTTTCCTCACTTAGAAAGATTTCCGATTATAAACCGACAAACTTTCCTATTTATGAAACAACGCAAAACAAAAAGGAAAACTTCAATAACTACCTCAACTGCTCTTGTCGGACTAACTGCCTTCGTCGGATTCCGACGACTTGTCGGAATATTCTGCCGGATTCCGGCCACTTGCCGGAAAATTGGCCATAGTCTCCCTGCATCTTCTAATCTCCAAGTTATCGACAATCATGCAGAAAATAAACGATTCAAACACCAACCAACCGAAACCACACAACAACAACAACACCAAAGATCAAGACTTACCACTCACCTTGCTATAATCCTCGCCGAAACCATGTTCACTGACAGCCCAAAACCGCAGTCATGATCGGAGGACACTCAATCAAACACCCAAAACCACTAGCCTCCTTCCGAAACAGTAACAACTTCCTCCAAACTTCTTCCAAAGTGCGTCGGGGCTCCCACCAACCACAACTAGGTTCGCCTGAGCTCGACGGACACACTGAAATTCAAGAACAAAAAGCCCTTGTTGGAGACCGAACTTCAAACCCAGAAAACCAGAGAAAGGGGGAAAATCTGATTAGGGCTCTATATTTGGAAATCGAAGCTCAAGGAAGACCGAAAAACTAGAGGAAGTGATGAGCATACCTTCACGAAGCACAAGCTCACCGGAAAAGAAAAGATTCGGCCGGAATTTGGGTTTTGGGGATTTAGGGTTCTTGTTTCGATCGAACGGGATAGATGATGCCTGGCAAGTTGATGGGTAGCAGTAGAGAGAGGAGAGAGAGACAAGTCGATTGGGGGTGGTAGCTCGACCAGCGACGGCCGGACGACGGCGCTCCGACGTGGAGAAGAGAGAGAGAGAAGAGAAAGTCGGGAGGGAGGAGAGAGAGAAGAGAGAATAGGGTTTGGGTCTTTTTTTTTTTTTCCAAACCGGTTCCTACCCAAACCAAATATAAACCGAACTCCAAAAAATAAAACACCCCGAAAAATAATACCCGAATAAAAATTACCTTTTACTAGCTAAAATTTACCATTTTTACCGTCGTCATATTTTCCTCCTACAAATAATCCTCCGAGCATAACTGTCCCCGAAACCCCTCTAGGGACCAATTAAACTATAACTTCAATGACGGAGACGGTAAAATTCTTATTATAACCAAGCTAGTAAATAAGGTAAAAATTTACGGGTCAGGATGTGACAACCTTGGCCCGCCTTGACCCTCCTTAGACCCGTCTTGGCCCGCCATGACACGCCTTGAACCACCTTGGGCCGCCTTGACCTTCCTAGACCTGCCTAGGGCCGCCTTGACCCCCCTTGACCCACTTTGACCCGCCTTTACCCGTCTTGGCCCGCCTTGAACCACCTAGGGCCGCCTTGACCCTCCTAAACCCGCCTAGGGGTACCAAGAAGCGTACATGACTCCCCATGACTCGCCTAGGCCCGTCAAGGGGCTGCCTTTACATGCCTTGACCCTCCTAGACCCGTCTAGGGCCGCCTTAACCCGCCTTGGCCCGCCTTGACCCTCCTCGGCCCTTCTAGGATCACCTATGGCTGCCAAGGGGGAGCCATGATCCACTTAGAGCTACCAAGGGGCTGCCTTTACACCTCTTGACCAGTCTAGGGCCGCCAAAGGGACCGCCTTAACACGCCTAGGGCTGCCAAGGGGACGTTTTGACCTGTCTAGGGCCGCCAAGGGGGCTGCCTTTACACGCCTAGGGTTGTTTTGACCTCCCTAGAGCTTGCCATGACCAGCCTATGGCCGCCAAGGGGCTGCCTTGGGCCGCCATGGGGCCACCTTGACCCATCTTGGCCGCCTTGACCCGCCTTAGTCTGCCTTGGCCGGCCTTGATCCGCCTTGGTCCGCCTTGATCCGCTTTGGGCCGCCATAACCTGCCTTGACCAGTCTTTGACCCGCCATGACCTGCCTTGACCCTTCTTTAACCGCATTATGGTGTGACGTGACCGTTAGACGCAAGCGTAGTAGCCCTATATGAGTGTTTAATTCATATAGGGGGCATGTGAACATATTTATACACTCGTCTGTCCACCTTAATAGCGTAATGTATCACCGCATTAAGGCGTGACGTGAGCGTTAGACGCAAGCGTAGTAGCCCTGTATGAATTTATATTTTTCATAAGGATTCATACAAGGAGTATGGACGTGTGTAAATACATACATATGTTTATATATATTTTTGAGCTTGAGAGGCTCGATATTTTATGAGTTGAAAGTTTTATCGCTTGGGGCATGCATTCGCTTTTCTTTGAAAATTTAATTTGGGAAAGCATAAAGATATTTATTGCTCGTTTCTTTTAAATTTACTTTTGTCCACTCACTCTAACGGTTTTGAATGTTTTCCTCTGAACCATTCATTTTAAAAATGCCTAGTTTGCAGGATTTCATAGTTGAGGTCGGGCGTACATGGAGACAAGACATAGTCAATAGTATAACTTCCGCTCATATATATATATATTTTTAGTTCATTTCTCCTTTAATAGAGTTGCTCTGAATCTGTGATTGTTGGTTGTGAGTTTTTCTTATTAAAGTTGCTAAATAAATTGGGAGATGTTGTGATTTGGGGAGCACGAAGGCTCCAGGAGTAGAGGGTTATAGATGGATTCTTTTAAAGTGAACGCATGTATTATTAGGAAGGGTTGTCCATTTTCAAGGGAGCTTATTTCAAATTTTCGGTAAATTTTCCTTGGAGGTGGTCCCCGCAGGATTTACTTCGGGTTTCAAGGTGAAATTCGGGGTGGGTCTTGACACCTAGGGCCACCAAGAAGTTGCCATGATTCGCCATGACTCGCCTAGGCCCGTCAAAAGACTGCCTTTACACGCCTTGACCGTCCTAGGCCCGCCTAGGGCCACCAATTGACCCGTCTAGGGCCGCCAAGGGCCACCTTAACCAGCCTTAGGCCGTCTTGACCCATCTTGGCTTGCCTTGGCCCTCCTCGGCCCTTCTAGGACCACCTATGGCTGCCAAGGGGGAGCCATGAGCCACCTAGAGCCACCAAGCGGCTGCCTTTACACACCTAGGTCTGTTTTGACCTCCCTAGGGCCTTTCATGACCCGCCTAGGGCCGCCAAGGGGCTGCCTACAGACGCCTTGGGGTTACCTTGACCCGTCTAGGGCCGCCCAGACTCACTTTGGCCTGTTTTGGGCCGCTTTGACCCTCCTTTACTCGCCTTGGACCGCCTTTACCCGCCTTGGACCGCCTTAACCCGCCTTGGACCGCCTTGACCCGCCTTAGACTGCCTTGACCCGCCATGGGCCGTCTTGACCCGCCTTGAACCGCCTTAGGCCGCCTTGACCCTCCTAGACCCGCCTAGGGCCGCCTTGACCGCCTTGAGCGTTGAGCCGCCTTGACCAATCTTGGGCCGCCTTTACACGCCTTGAACCGCCTTGACCCTCCTAGACCCGCCTAGGGCCGGCTTGACCCTCCTAGACCCGTCAAGAGGCCGCCTAGGGCCACCATGGGGCCACCTTGACCCGCCTTGGCCCTGCCTTGACCCGCTTTGGCCTGCCTTGACCCTCCTAGACCCGCCTAGGGCCACCAAGAAGTCGTCATGACTTGCCATGACCCGTCAAGGGGCTGCCTTTACGACCATCCTAGGCCCGCCTGTTAGGGTTGTACGTGGCTCAAAACTGATTCCTTGTCTGTTTTGGAGTTTTTACTTCTGAAGGTCTGAAGGCTTTGGGTAAGTTATTCTAGTGTGTCTAGGATTCTTAGAGTTTATCCTTAGAAGTAATGGTTTAGGATCCCTGTTATGGTTCTAAATCTTATTGTAAGTCAGACTAGTTGAGAGTCTATAAATAGGACCTTAGAGACATAGTTTTAGGTGTGGATCAATTGAGAGTTTAGAGATTCAAGAGTTGCAAGCTTTGAAAGTTTGGGTGATTTAAGAGTGTTCTCTGCTGAGAATCTAGAGTGTGAGGAGAGAGGTTATTTGAGGGTGAAGAACCGTATTGTTCTTCAGTTGTAATCTTCTTCTTGTTTAGTGGATCCACCATCACCATCACCGGAAGACGTAGGTCAACTGTTTTGACCGAACATCGTTAATATCTTGTGTTCGCTTGCATTGATTTTGGTTATTGTCTTCATTCAGTTATGATCTTGGGCTAAGGAATTCAGAGGGTGACCCATCTAGGGACGCCCTGACCCGCTTTGGCCCGTCTTGGGCCGCCTTGAACCGCCTAGGGCCACCAAGAACCGCCATGACCCTCCTAGGCTCGTGTTGGGCCGCCAAGAGACCGCCTTAACCCGTCTTGACCCGCCTTGACCCGTCTTGACCATCCTAAGCCCACCTAGGGTAGCCAAAGGGCTGCCTTTACACTCCTTGACCCGTCTAGGGCCGCCAAGAGGCCGGCCGCCTTGACACTCCTAGGGCCGCTAAGGGGACGTCTTGACCCGCCAAGGGCTGCCTTTACACGCTTAGGGCTGTTTTGACCTCCCTAGGGCCCGCCATGACTCGCCTAGGGCCTCCGCCTTGGGGTCACCTTGACCTCCAAAGGGCACGCCTTTACCCGCCTTGACTAGCCTTGGGCTGCCTTTACACGCCTTGACCCTCGTAGGCCCGCCTAGGGCCACCTTGACCCGTGTACGGCCGTCAAGGGCCGCCTTAACCCTCCTTGACCTGCCTAGGGCTACCAAGGGGGACGCCTAGACACACCTAGGTTCACCAACGGGACGTCTTAACCTACCAAGGGGCTGCGTTTACACGCCTAGGTCTGTTTTGACCTCCTTAGGGCCCACCATGACCCGCCTAGGGCCACCAAGGGGCTGCCTACGGCCGCCATGGGGCTACCTTGACCCGTCTAGGGCCGCCTTTACCTACCTTGGCCCATCTTGGGCCGCTTTAACCCGCCTTTAACCCGTATTTACCCGCCCTGGACCGCCTTTACCCGCCTTGGGCCACCTTTACCCTTTTAGGGCCGCCTTGATCCTCTTAGGGCCGCCTTGACCCTCCTAGGGCAGCCTTGACCCACCTTGACCCGTCTAGGGACGTGCCTTGACCTGCCTTGGCCCACCTTGACCCGCCTTAACCCTCCTAGACCCCACCTAGGGCCACCAAGAAGCCGCCATGA
>NC_020491.1:7419324-7431931 GCF_000184155.1 Fragaria vesca subsp. vesca
CCTTGACCCGCCTTAACCTGCCTTGACTTGCCTTAGGGCGCCTAGACCCGCGCTTGACCGCCTTGACCCACCTTGACTTGCCTTGACCCTCCTAGACCTGCCTAGGGCCACCAAGAAGCCGCCACGACTCGCCATGACCCGTCAAGGGGTTGCATTTACACGCCTTGACCCTCCTAGGCCCGCCTAAGGCCACCTTGACCAGTGTACGGCCGACAAGGGCCGCCTTAACCCGCCTTAGGCCGGCTGGACCCGTCTTAACCCTCTTTGACCCGCTTAGGGCCGCCAAAGGGGACGCCTTGACACGCCTAGGGTCGCCAAAGGGATGTCTTGACCTGCCAAGGGGCTGCCTTTACACGCCTAGGTCTGTTTTAACCTCCTTAGGGCCCGCCATGACACGCCTAGGGCCACCAAGGGGCTGCCTACGGCCGCCATGGGGCTACCTTGACCCGTTTAGGGCCGCCTTGACCCCCTTTTGCCCGTCTTGGGCCGCTTTGACCCATCTTGGCCCGCCTTGGACCTGCCTTGACCCGCCTTGGACTTGCCTTGACCCGCCTTGGGCCACCTTGACCCTCTTAAGGCCGCCAAGGGGTTGGGTTCACTCGCCTAAGGCCGCTAAGGGGACGTCTTGACCCGCCAAGGGGCTGCCTTTACACACCTAGGGCTATTTTAACCTACCTAGGGCCTGCCATGACCCGCCTAGGGCCACCTTGACCTTGTTAGGCCAGCCTAGGGCAGCCGAGAGGGCGCCAAGACCCACCTTGGGTCGTCAAGAGGCCACCTTGACCCGTCTAAGGACCAGCCTTGACCTGCCTGGGCCCACCTTGTCCCGCCTTGGGCCACCTTGACCCTTCTTAGACCACCGAAAAGCCTCCTTAAATCGCTAAGGGGGCCGCCTTAACACACCAAGGGCCGCCAAGGGGACGTCTTGACCTGCCAAGGGGTTGTCTATACACGCCAAGGTCTGTTTTGACCTCTCTAGGGCAGCCTTGACCCACCTAGGGCCACCAAAAAGCCGCCATCAGTCGCCATGACCCTCCTAGGCTCGTTTAGGGCAGCCAAGGAGCCGCCTTCACCCTCCTAGGCCCACCTAGGGCAGCCAAAGGGCGCCTTGACTTGCCTTGGACCGCCTTGGAACGCCTTGGGTCGCCTTAGCCCGCTTTTGACCGCCTTGACCCACCTTGACTTGCCTTAGGCCGCCTAGACCCGCGTTTGACCGCCATGACTTGCCTTGACCCTCCTAGGGCCACCACCAAGGGGCTGCCTTTACACGCCAAGGTTTGTTTTGACCTCTCTAGGGCCCGCCTTGATCCGCTTTAACCCTCATAGACCCACCTAGGGCCACAAGAAAGCCGCCATGACTCGCCAAGGGGTCGCCATGACCCTCCTAGGCCCGTCTAGGGCATCCAAGGTGCCATCTTGACCCGCCTTGACCCCTCTCGACTCTTCTAGGCCCACCTAGGGCAGCCAAGGGGCGGCCAAGGGGTGCCTTGACCCGCCTTGGACTGCTTTAACCAGCCTTGGAACGTCTTGGGCCGTCTTTGACCGCCTTGGGCCGCCTTGACCTGTATTGGGCCGCCATGACCAGCCTTGACCCACCTCTGATTGCCTTGACCCGCGTTGACTTGCCTTGGGCCGCCATGACCCGCCTTGAACCGCCTTGGGCCACCTTAACCTTTCCTTGACCCGCCTTGGGCTGCCTTCACCCGCCTTTACCCGCCATAGGCAGCCTTGACCCGCCAAGGGGCCGCCTAGGGCCGCCTTGACCCGCCTTAACCTGCCTATGGCCACCAAGGGGCGCCTTGACCCGGCTAGGGCCGCCTTCACCAGGTTAGGGCCGCCTTGACCCTTTTAGGGCCGTCTTGACCCGCCTTTACCCGCCTTGACATGCCTTCACCAGGTTAGGGCCGCCTTTACCCGTCTAGAGCCGCCTTTACCCATATTCGCCCGCCTTGACCCTCCTAAGGCAGCCAAGAGTCCACCTTGACCCCGCTAGGGCCGCCAAGGGGCTGCGTTCACCCATCCAAGGCCACCAAGGGGCTGCCTTGACCTTGCTAGGACCGCTAAGCTAAGGGGCCGCGTTCACTCATCTAAGGCCGCCAAGGGGCTGCCATGACCCTCCTAGACCCGCGTAGGGCCGCCTTGACCCTCCTAGGCCCTCCTTGGCTCACCTAGGCCCACCAAGGGGCCGCCATGACTCACCAAGGGGTCGCCATGACCCTCTTAGGCCTGTGTAGGGCCGTCAAGCGGCCGCCTTGACCCCGTTAGGGCCGCCAAAGGGTTACGTTCACTCGTCTAAGGCGGCCCCGCCAAAGGGCTGCCTTAATGTAACATCCTGGAATTTCAGTTTTCTATTTTTAAAAGGAAAATTATTTAAGAACTATTTTTATTTCGATTTCTTTATCCATTCAAATTCTTTGTAGCTTTCGAAAATTATTCAAATTTTTTAGTTTGTCGAAAATTTTCTTTCGAGCCCATAAGATTAAACTAGACGTCGTTACGAGTTCGTAGGATTTTTTCGGAGCATCGTTTGGACTTCGAAGCTATTTTTAATGATTTTTGGAAGTTGGTATTATCCAAAATTTTAATTAAAAATAGAATATTTGTTGGCATGATCTGGGTCGTCAGATCTTTTTAACCGTCTAATCTAGGCCGTTGGATTGGAGTATATATAATTTGGATTAGCTTGGACTGCAACATAACACAGCTCAGACCGACTTCGGTCTCGAGCTGCTCTGCAGCAACGGAGCTCGGAGGCATCGTTCGTCATCCGGCCATCTCTCGGCGCAAGACCGGCGTCCTTAGGTCCGTCTCGTCGTCCCCAACCTCCTTGTGATTCTAGCTTGAAGAGTGGAGCTCCGGTGAGAGAGAAAAGGAGGAGAGAAGGCAATTGTGTTTCGGATCGGGTTTTCGATTCCGGCAGCGAGCGTGAATGGTAGTGGAAGCTTCCTCTCGTCCTTGTGGTCTTCCCTATGTCCTCAGTTTCTTCAGAAGAGGTCGGGAGAGAGAGATTCGAAGTGGAGAAGGAAAGACTGGGTTCACCGGCGAGTTATCGATTCTGGCCAAGTCGTGATCTCTCACCAGTGTGAATAGCTTTGTCTCCTTATCCTCGACGTCCATGTAACTTCAGCTTGTCGAGACGAGGTCAGGTGAGGGAGAATCGAAGAGAAGAAGTTTTGGGATTTTCCGGCAAGGGTTCGATGTTTTCCGGCCATCGGCGAAGGCAAGCGAGGTATCAATCTTCATCTACTCGTCAAGCTTTACATGTTTCTATAATTGGAATTGAGTTTGGTTGAGGTTTGGAGGAAGTTGGGTTTTAGGCAGTGGAGGACTGCCGTATGTGCCGCTGTGCACGGCGGCGATGGCGGTGGTTTTGGAAGTTGGTTTCCGGCTTTATTAGTGTATTGAATTGGTTTGAGTGATTGCAAATGCTTGAATTTGAGAATTGGAGGAGTTGATGATCGGAACTCGGAAGGTATTGTTTTAGTTGGAAGGTGTAGAACAATAGCCACTGTTATTGTTGTTATTATTGCTGTTATTGCTGTTAATGTCCAAACGCCATTCTTAGTGTGTTTGATAAAGAGATGATGGAACATAAATTGTGGAAGTTAGAAGAAAGATGTTGAATTGTATTGTTGAAGTGATCGGTCATGAACTAGTAGGTTGGCTTGTTGGTTATGGAAGTTGTCGTATATATAGACATATTCATTGTGAATTGTGAAGTGCAGGAGGTTTAGTATGTTAGTTTCTTAAGTAAAAAGAAATTAATGTATTAGACTTGAAGAAGAATGTGTGATCAGGACACTTGAGAGGAAATGCAGATTAAGGCTTTGGGTGTCCATAGCAATTTGAAGGATGGAATGGAAGAATTGAACACTTGTTTTTGGGTGTCTATAATTTCATAATTAGACTATGAAGGTCAATGGAATCGAAGGATGATGGTTTTGGGTGTACAAAGTAATTTCAGAAATTTGGATAGAAATGGGTGCAATTGGAATATGACGACGCACTTGGGTGTCCTTAGTAAATTTCCGAATTAGATCAAGCTGATGTGAAGTGACCTGTCAACATTCTCGGAATGAAGATTGAGTATGAGGATTGAATGCGAGGAGCTGGATTGCAGAAGTAGAAGAATAAGGATTTTAGAAGTGTGTCGCCGAGTTACTAATTTTAGCTAGCGTCAAAAGTAGCTCTCGGATTCTAGGTAGGGTCTCTCTCTCTCAGGGAACCTCTTTTTAAATTGATAATTAGGTTATTATTGAAATCGGTGCATTGTGTGGCATTGGTTGATATAACTCTTGAATGTTGAATGTTATTGTTTTCGTTTAAAGCATGTGTAATCGTTGATTTATATAATTAATGTTGTCGCTTTTCGTAAAAGCATGATTTAGATGTTATTTTACGAGTAATGATATTTAGTTGACATGCATAATGCATTGTGAGGAAACGTGAGAATGGTGAGAAATGTGATTTTGGAGAGGAGAATGAAATTGATAAAATAGATATATTTTGTGTAGTTGAGTTTCCTCATGGGTTGTCCTCGGGATCTATGATTAGCCCACATGTGCACAAACACAGGGAAAGTATGCCCTTTCAATGGCTGACATCGATAAAACAATCTTATCGGGTTGCGGATCGGGAGACCATGAGTATAACAAAATGACTAACAAAAGAGGTACAGGTGGTGAGATATTACTGATTGTTAGATCATATATTTGAGACATTTGAGTCACCCCCGGTTGGTAAAATACACGGTATGGGACGTGTAGACATGTCTTTGATGTATGGACTGATAGCCAGTAATTGAGGAAGACATTCATTAATATATATGCATCGAATTGTCGTTATATTTATTTTTAAAATATTATTTGACATTGCTTGATAACTTGTTTGTGCGACCTAGTTAAGTCTAACTTTAAAAAGGTTTAGCCGTACTGAGCGTAATCTCACCCCTATAGATTTTGTTCAGGTTTGTACAAGGCATGCCACGTCTTTCGAGAAGTCTAATAGTACGTTTAGTTAAGGTGTACGAGAGTCTGGAAGAGCTAGACCAAGAGACTTATTTTGTTTTGTCTTTGTAAATTGTTTTTGTTATTGTAAACGTTTTCTTTTATTTTATTTCGGGAAAAGCATTTGAAATTGTTTTTGTTTATTTTACTTTTCCCGCTCACGCCTTGGGTTCGGCGTCAGGTGCTTGGAAACCACTGACACGGGGTCCGGGGTGTGACACTTAACCCTCCTAGACCCTCCAAGACCCCTCTAGGGCCTCCTTGACCCGCCTTAACCCGCCTTGGGCCACATTCACCCGCCTTGGGCCGCCTAGACCCATCTAGGGCCACCGAGGGGCACCTTGACCTAGCTAGGGCCGCCAAGGGGACGACATGACCCTCCTAGGGCCGCTTTGACCAGCCTTGGGCCGCCTTTACCAGCCTTGACTTGCCTAGGGCCACCAAGCGGCCGCCTTGACCCGCCTTGTCCCACCTTGGCCTGCCTTGACCCAACTTGGACTTGCCTAGGGCCGCCAAGCGGCTGCCTAGAGCCGCCATGGGGCTGCCTTAACCCACCTTGGCTCGCCTTCACCTGCCTTGGGCCGCCTTAGACCCGCCTTGGGCCGTCTTGACCTGTCTTGGCCCGCCATGACACTCCTTGAACCACGTTGGGCCGTCTTGACCCTCCTACATCCGCCTAGGGGCGCCTTGACCCTACTAGAACCACATAGGGCCGCCTTGACCCGTCTTGGCCCGCCTTGACCTGCGTTGAACCACCTAGGGCCGCCTTGACCCTCCTAGACCAGTCTTGGGCCACCAAGAGCCGGCATGACTCACAATGACTCACCTAGGCCCGTTAAGGGGCTGCCTTTACACACCTTGACCCACCTTGGCCCGCCTTAGGCCGTCTTGACCCGTCTTGGCCCGCCTTGACTCTCCTCGACCCTTCTAGGACCACCTATGGCTGCCAAGGGGGAGCCATGACCCACCTAGAGCCACCAAGGGGCTGCCTTTACACGCCTTGACCTGTCTAGGGCCGCCATAACACGCCTAGGACTGCCAAGAGGATGTCATGACCCGCCAAGGGGCTGCCTTTACACGCCTAGGTATGTTTTGACCTCCCTAAGCCCGCCATGACCTAGCTAGGGCCGCCATAGGGCTACCTTGACCCGTCTTGGGCCGCTTTAACCCAGCTTGATCCGCCTTGGGCCGCCTTGACCGCCCTTGAGCCGCCTTGAGCAGCCTTGACCCTCCTAGACCCACTTTGACCTACCTTGAACTGCCTAGGGACACTAAGAAGCCGCCATGACCCTCCTAGGCCCATCTTGGGCCGCCAAGGGACCGCCTTAACCCACCATGGCCCGCCTTGACCATCCTCAACCCTTCTAGGCCCACCTAGGGCAGCCAAGGGGCTGCCTTTACACACCTTGACCCGTCTAGGGCCGCCAAGAGGCCGCCTTGACATTCATAGGGCCGCCAAAGGGGCCGGCTTAACACGCCTAGGGCCGCCAATAGGACGTCTTGACCAGCCAAGGGTTGCCTTTACACGCCCAGGGTTGTTTTGACCTCTATAGGGCCCTTCATGACTCGCTTAGGGCCTCCAAGGGGCTGCCTGCATCCGCCATGGGGTCACCTTGACCTTTCTAGGGCCCGCCTTTACCCGCCTTAACCTGCCTTGGCCCGCCATGACCCTCCTTGAACCACCTTGGGCCGCCTTTACACGCCTTGAACCGCTTGGCCCACCTTGACCCGCCTTGACTCATCTTGACCCGCTTGGGCCTCCTTGACCCTCCTAGGGCCACCAAGAAGCCAGCATGACTCGCCATGACCCGTCAAGGGGCTACCTTTACACGCCTTGACCCTCCTATGCCCGCCTAGGGCCACCAAGGGGGACGTCTCGACACGCCTAGGGTCGCCAAGGGGACGTCTTGACTTGCCAAGGGGCTGCCTTTACACGCCTAGGTCTGTTTTGACCTCCCTAGGGCCCGCTATGACCCGCATAAGGCCGCGAAAGGGCTACCTACGTCTGCCAAAGGGCCACCTTGACTTGCCTTGGCCCGTCTTGGGCCGCCTTGACACCCGTCTCGGCCTTGCTAGGCCCACCTAGGGTAGCCAAGGGGGCGCCAAGACCCACCTAGGGCCGCCAAGGGGCCTTCTTGACCCGTCTAAGGACCAGCCTTGACTTGCCTTGGCCCGTCTTGACCCACTTTGGGCCGCCTTGACTCACCTTGACCCTCTTAGACCTACCTAAGGCCACCAAGAAGCCGCTATGACTCGCCAAGGGGGCTGCCTTGACACACCAAGGGCCGCCAAGGGGACGTCTTGACCTGCCAAAGGGCTGCCTTTACACTCCAAGGTCTGTTTTGACCTCCCTAGGGCCCACCAAGACCCGCCTAGGGCCGCAAAGGGGCTGCTAATGGCCGCCTTGGCCTTCTTTGACCCTCCAAGACCCGCCTAGGGCCACCTTGACCCTCCTAGACTCACCTAGGGCGACCAAGAAGCCGCAATGACTCGTCAAGGGGCTGCCTTCACACTCCTTGACCTACCTTGGCCTGCCTTAGGCCGCCTTGACCCGCTTTGGACCGCCTTCACCCGCCTAGGACCGCCTTGACCTTCCTTGACCCGCCTTTCCCCACCTTTACCCTCCTTAGACCGCTTTGACCCGCCTTGTGCCGCATTGACCCTCCTTGGCCCGCATTAACCCACCTTTATCATCCTTGACCATCCTCGGCTTTTCTAGGGCAGCCAAGGGGTAGCCATAACCCACCTAGAGCCGCCAAGAGGCTGCCTTTATACGCCTTGACCCGTTTAGGGCCGCCATGACACGCCTAGGGTAGCCAAGGGGTAGCCATGACCCACCTAGAGCTGCCAAAAGGCTGCCTTTATAAGCCTTGACCCGTCTAGGGCCACCAAGTGGGTCGCCTCGACCCACCTAGGGCCACCAAAGGGGCCGCCTTGACACGCTTAGGGCCGCTAAGGGGACGTTTTGACCCGCCAAGGAGCTGCCTTTACTCTCCTAGGTCTGTTTTGACCTCCCTAGGGCCCGCCTAGGGCCGCCAAGGGGCTGCCATGACCTGCCTAATGCCACTAAGAAGCCGCCATGACTCGCCAAGGCATCGCCATGACCCTCCTAGACCCGTATAGGGCCGGCAAGGGACCGCCTTAACCCTCCTCGGCCCTTCTAAGCCCGTCTTGACCCGCCTTGACCTGCCTTGACCCGCCTTGGACCGCCTTGAATTGCCTTGGGCCTCTTTGACCCGCCTTGACTCGCTTTGGCCCGCCTTGGGCCACATTGACCAGCCAAGAGGCCGCCTTAACTTCCTAGGACCGCCAAGGGGGCCGCCTTGACACGGCTAGGGCTGTTTTGACCTCCCACAGGCCCACCATGATCCGCCTAGGGCCGCCAATGGGTTGCATACGTCTGCCAAGAGGACACCTTGAACCGCCTCTGCCCATCTTGGGCCGCCTTGGCCCGTCTTGACCCGCCTTGTGCCGCTAAGGGCCGCCTTGACCCGCTTTGGCTCGCTTTGGGCCGCCTTTACCCTCTTTGAACCGCCTTAACCCTCCTAAACCCACCTACGGCCACATGGAGGCCGCCATGATTCACCAAGGGGTTGCTATGATCCGCCTAGGAGCGCTAAAAGGCTGCCTACAGCCACCATGGGGATACCTTGACCAGTCTAGGCTGCCATGGGCCCGCCTTGACCCGCCTTAACCCGCCTTGGCCTTTCTTGGACCGCCTTGACCCACCTTGACCTGCCATGACCTGCTTTGACCCGTCGTGACCTGCTTTGACCCGTCGTGACCTGCTTTGGCCCGCCTTGGACCGTCTTGACCCGCCTTAGACCGCTTTGACCCGCTTTGGGCAGCATTGACCCACGTTGGACTGCCTTGGCCCGCCTTTACCTGCCTTGGGCCGCCTTGAACCGCCATTGGCCATCTAGTGACACCAAGAAGCCGCCATGACTCGCCAAGGCATCGCCATGTCCCTCCTAGGCCCGTATAGCCCTGCCAAGGGACCGCCTTAACCTGCCTTGATCCTCTTGGGCTCTTCTAGGCCTACCTAGGGCAACCAAAGAGGTGCCATGACCCACCTAGGGCTGCAATGGGGCTGCCTTTAAATGCCTTGACCCGTCTAGGGTCGCCAAGAGGCCGCCAATAGGCCGTTTTGACATTCCTAGGGCCGCCAAGGGGGCCGCCTTGACACACCTAGGGTTGTTTTGACCTCCCTCGGGCCCGCCATGATCCGCCTAGGGCCTTCAAAGGACTGCCTACATCTACCAGGAGGCCACCTTGACCCTCCTTGACATGTCTTGTGCCGTCTTGACCCACCTTGACCTGCCTTGGGCCGCCTTGACCCACCTTGGACCGCCAAGGGCCGCCTTGAACTGCCTTGACCTGCCTTTGGACAACCTTTACCCGCCTTGACCCTCCCACCTTCGGCCACCAAGAGGCCGCCATGATTCGCCAAGGGGTCGCTATGACCCGCCTATGGCAGCCACAGAGCTGCCTACGGCCACCATGGGGATACCTTGACCCGTCTAAGCCGCCATGGGGCTACCTTGACCTGCCTTGGACCGCCTTGACCCGCCTTGACCCGCCTTGGCCTTCCTTGGGCCTCCTTGACCCGCCTTGAGCCGCTTTGACCTGCCATTGCCCACTTTGACCCGTTGTGGCCCACCTTGACCCGCCTTAGACCGCTTTGACCCGCCTTGGGCTGCATTGAACCGCCATGGACTGTCTTGGCCCGTCTTTACATGCCTTGACTCACCTTAAACGGCCATTGGCCACCTAGTGCCACCAAGAAGCCGCCATAACTCGCCAAGGCATCGCCATGTCCCTCCTAGGCCCGTATAAGGCCGCCAAGGGACCCCCTTCACCCGCCTTGATCCTCCTCGGCCCTTCTAGGCCCACCTAAGGCAGCTAAGGGGGCGCCATGACCCACGTAGGGCCGCCATGGGGCTGCCTTTACACGCCATGATCCTTCTAGGACCGCCAAGAGGCCGTCTTGACATTCCTAGGGCCGCCAAGAGGGTCGCCTTAACACTCCTAAGGCTGTTTTGACCTCCCTTGGGCCCACCATGACCCGCCTAGGGCCGCCAAAGGGCTGCCTACGTCTGCCAAGAAGCCACCATGCCCCGCCTTGGCCCATCTTGGGCCGCCTTGACCCGCCTTGACCTGCCTTGGCCTGCCTTGGACCGTCTTGACCCGCCTTGGGCTGCCAAGGGCCGTCTTAGCCTGCTTTGGGCAGCCTTTACCCGTCTTGAACCGCCTTGGACCACCTTGACCCTCCTAAACCCACCAAGGGCCAAGAGGCCGCCATGATTCGCCAAGGGGTCGCCATGACCCTCCAAGGCCCATCTAGGGCAGTCAAGGCCGCTTTGACCCGCCTTGACCTGCCTTGACACGCCTTGGACCGTTTTGACGTCTAGGACCGCGTTGACCCACCTTGACTTGACTTAACCCGCCTTGGCCCGACTTGAGCCACTTTGAGCCCCCTTTTGCCCGCCTTGACCCACTTTGGCCCGATTTAGACCACTATGACCCACCTAGGACCGCGAAGGGGCTACCATTACACGCCTTGACCCGTCTAAGGCTGCCAAGAGGCCGCCTTAACATTCCTAGGGGTGTTTTGACATTCCTTGGGCCCGCCATGACTCGCCTAGGGCCGCCAAGGGGCTGCCTACTTCTGCCAGGAGGCCACCTTGACCCGCCTTGGCCCGTCTTGGGCCGCCTTGACCCACCTTGACATGTCTTGGCCCGCTTTGTGCCGCCTAGGACCGCGTTGACCCGCCTTAACCCGCCTTGACTCGCCTTTGACCGCCTTGACCCTCTTTGACCCACCTTGGGCCGTTTTGACCCACCTTTGCCCGCCTTGACCCGCTTTGGCCCGATTTAGACCGCTATGACCTGCCTTGGGTCCTATTGACCTGCCTACCTGCCTTGACCCGCCTAGGACCACCTATGCCCACCTTGACCCGATTTAGACCGCTATGACCTGCCTTGGGCCGCATTAACCCGCTTTGACCTGCCTTGGGCCGTCTTGACCCGCCTTGACCTTTCTCGGTCCTTCTAGGACCACCTAGGGCAGCCAAGGGGGTGCCATGACCCACCTAGGGTCGCCTTTATACGCCTTGACTCGTCTAAGGCCGCCAAGAGGCCGCCTTGACATTCGTAGGGCCGCCTTGACATTCCTAGGGCTGCCAAAGGGCCGCCTTGACATGCCTAAGGGTGTTTTGACCTCCCTCGGGCCTGCCATGACCAGTCTAGAGCCGCCAAAGGGCTGCCTACGTCTGCCAAGAGGCCATCTTGACTCGCCTTGGCCTGTCTTAGGCCGCCTTGACCCACCTTGACATGCCTTGGACCGCCTTGACCGGCCTAGACCCTCCTAGGCTCGCCTAGGGTAGCCAAGGGGCCGCCTTGACCTACCTAGGGCCACCAAGCGGCCGCCTTATCCCGCCTTGGGCCGCCTTGACCCTCTTAGGGCCGCCAAGAGGCCGCATTGACCCCACGAGGGCCGACAAGGGGCCGCGTTCACCCGTCTAAGGCCACCAAGGCCGCCTTGACCCGCCAAGGGGCTACCTTGACCCTCGTTGACCCGCTTAGGGCCTCCTTGACCCTCCTAGGTCGTCCTAGGCTCGCCTAGGGCTAACAAGGGGCCGCCATGACTCGCTAAGCGGTCGCTATGACCCTCCTAGGCCCGTCTAGGGCCGCCTTGACCCTTATAGGGTCGCCAATAGGGCACCCTGACCCATTTAGGGCCCCGAAGGGGCCGCCAAAGATGCTGCCTTGACTTGCCTAGGGTTGTCAAGCGGCCGCCTTGACCCTTCTTGACCCTCATAAAGGGCCACCTTAAGCCTCATAAGGCCGCCATGACCCGCATAGGGCCGCCAAGAGACCGCCTTGACCCTTATAGGGCCGCCATGACCCGCCAAGAGGTCGTTTTGACCCGTCTTGACCCGCCTTAACTGCCTTGACCGCCTTGACGTGCTAAGGGGCAACTTGGACCCGCCATAACCGCTGTGACCCACCTTGACAAGTCAAGGGGCCGCTTTGACCCTCCTTGTCATGCCAAGGGACCGCCTTGAACCGCTTTGACATGCTAAGGAGCCGCTTTGACCCACCTTCACCTGCCAAGGGACCGCCTAGACCCACTTAGGCCGCTTTGGGCCGCCTTGACCCTCATAAGGCCGCCAATAGGGCGTCTTGACCCATCAAGGGCCGCCAAGGGGCCGCCTTAACCCTTCTAGGACCACCATGACCCGCCTAGGGCTGCCAAGGGACCTCTTTGACCCGCCAAGGGGCCACTTTGACCCGCCCTGACTGTCTTTACCCTCCTTGACATGCCCTGACTGCCTTGACCCACCTTGACTTCCTTGATCCGCCCTAACTACCTTGACCCGCCTTAACCTCTTTGACCCACCTTAACAAGCCAACGGGCCGTTTGACCCGCCTTGACCCCCTTTGACATGCTAAGGAGCTGCTTTGACCCGCCTTCACCTGCCAAGGGACCGCCTCGGCCCTCCTAGACCCACATAGGGACCTCCTACACCCGCTTAGGTGTAGCCTAGACCCGCCAAAACCCACCTAGGGCCGCTAGTGGACTGCCATGACCCACCAAG
>NC_020491.1:7432570-7443415 GCF_000184155.1 Fragaria vesca subsp. vesca
GGACCGTCTTGACCCTCCTAGGGCCCCCATGACCCGCTAAGGGGCCGCTTTGACCCGCCTTGACATGCTAAGGGGCAGCTTTGACCCGCCTTAACCGCTTTGACCCACCTTGACAAACCAAGAGGCCGCTTTGACCCGCTTTTGACATGCTAATGGACCGCCTTGACCCACTTTGACTTGCTAAAGGGCCGCTTTGACTTGCCTTCACCTGCCAAGGGACCACCTTGGCCCTCCTAGACCTACTTAAGGTCACCAAAGGGGCGCCTAGACCCGCTTAGGTGTAGCCTAGACCTGTCAAAACCCGTCTAGGGCCGCTAGTGGACTGCCTTGACCCGCCGGGGGCCACCAAGAGGCCCTTTTGAACCGCCAAGGGGCTTCTTTGATCTGCCTTGACCTGGCAAGGGACCTCCTACACCCACGTTGGGACCACCTAAACCCACTTAAGGTCGCCAAAGGGGCGCCTAGACCTCCCAAGTTGCTGCCAAGACCCGCATAGGGCCTAGACCCGCCTAGACCCGCCTAGACCCGTGTGCTCATGTTATCCTATATTTGTATGCGTCCTAATCTTTGTATTTGTGTGTAGTTCTCTTTTTTGTGATTGATTTATGTTATTTTAGTGTATTTATAGGTTTGTGTCGTAAAGAGAAGAAAATGCGCTAAAATGAGCAAATTAGGATTGAAAGGCGACTGTAATCTCAAGTGTCAGAATCTGCCTACGCAAAACAGCTAACTTCACCGAATTACTGAATTACTTAGATCGAATCAGACTATAAGCCTTATATCATTGAAAAGATACATAAATCTACTTTCTGTAGAATTTTACGGATCTCGATTTCGATACTTTTAGACTGAGTTATGATTGTTTGAATGAAGAAATGTCAGATCAGAAAATCTGCTCGAATTTGCAAACATTTGTGGAGAACTCAAGTTTCGTGTCACAAGACCGTCAACCCTAAAGCTTTAAGAACAATAATGCAGATGAGCATTCAAGGAGTACATGTATTCCCAGTTCTACCAGAGATATCTCAAGGTTTTCCTATTCTATATCAAGAAAGAGTCAAAATCAAAGTCTTAAAATGAAACTTGAAGCCAAAGTTGAGCAGGAACTTCTCTATTTTGAGGGAGCATGAATTTCACATGGAGGGAGGTCTTGAGAGCACATTGTAGACGCCTAAAGGATCAGAGATCCATCCACCCTTCACCTCTCCATTATTTTTATGTTTTTGTTATGTTTTACTTAGTCATGTTTTGGTAAACCTTTTCTAAGGTTACGATAATGCCCTATCATGATTGTTTATGTTTTTGATGATTGATTAATAGATTTATAGTTTCTTTATGATGAATTCGTAGTCACAATTTTAATCGATGCTATATGTTTGAGTTCTTTGATTGATCACCTTAGGGCTTTGCATCTAGTAAATTAGAAGATGAATTTGAGGCGTACCTATAATATAATTCATATTAGCTTCTTGTGATTAAGAGTTGTGAATTACTTTCTTTTTTAAAAAAAAAAAACGTTTTATTAATAACTCACACACCCTACATATGTCCGTGATGTTTGAACCCGTGACCTCAAAGTTGTCAGTTAAGCACCTTAACCAACCAAGCCACGGCTCACCGACAGAGTTGTGAATTACTTATATATTGTCATAACTGAAGTAATGGTTTGCATGATTCTCTTGTTTTCTAGAACGTAATGAGTTTTACATGTTAAATTTATGACGTAACTAGATAGACTGCATGCTAGGATATACGACCTTAGGGATTTGCATCTAGTAAATTAGAAGATGAATTTGAGGCGTACCTGCAATATAATTCATATTAGATTCTTGTGATTAAGAGTTGTGAATTACTTATATATTGTCATAACTGAAGTAATACCGCATGATTCTCTTGTTTTCTAGAACATAATAAGTCTTACATGTTAAATTTATGCCGTAACTAGATAGACTGCATGCTAGGATATACGACATTTACCGTACCTGGAGAGAATCATACACTTAAGGAAAACTATGGTCTAAGTGTCGTATCTGGACTTAGATACGGGAATTGTTATCTAAAGAAACAAAACAGTCTGTTAGTTGCATCAAAGCATAAATAGGATTGTTAGTGGTTGATTCTGACACCCTAGGTTCATTCATCATTGTTTGTTTACTTATTTTCTTGTTTGTTTGTTTCTTTAAATTGTTATCGTAATCTTGTGTTCTTAGTTTAGATTAATTAAGTTAGAATTTGAATTGAACTAATATCCTTGTGGGAACGACAACCCATTTTCTTTCATTCACTATACTACATCCACCCTGTATACTTGCATGGATTCCATCAGTCATCTTCACTCAAAAGATGGAAATCCAAACTATTCCATAATAGGGTTCATATTATCATACTTTGAAAAATGTTAATCCGTCGTAAAACAACATTGTTTGGTACAATATTTGTAGTAGTGACCTCTATATAGTTTCATCTCTAGCAATTTCTTGTTGCCTTTTTATAGTTGTCCATTTATTGTGCTTTTGTAATTGAATCAAATTACATTTTTTTGGCTCAATATGTGCATCTTAGGCCAACTTAAGTAGAATGTCCTTTAGCTTTTCTTTGTTTTTTTTCCCCGAAGTTTCATTACCTAGACAGTGAAGATGAGAATTTACATGCATATTAGGTTGACTTTATAATGTTTACTAGATAACAGAGGATTGTAATGTGTGAAAAATATTTGATACTTTAGCTATAGTTGTATTTGCGAATGTTCATCAAGAAAAAATGTGTTTGATTCAACAATCACAACAAAATCCAATGCATTGTTAATATCTATGTTTTTTGGTCAAGTTTTGTTTCATATTTGTGTGTTGACTTTGAAGTAATGACATAGTACAATGCTTTAATCATGGTAATGTTTGGGTTTATGTGATCTATTCAAGGTTCATTGAGCAGTCTTAAAGATGAGCAAAAAACAAAAATCTAAAGTGACAGTTCATCAAATAGCAAAGGATTGTATTCATTGTAATATGTGAAGAATCTCAGATATTGTATTATTGTATTTACGAATGTTCATTAGTATGTGAAGAATCTCAATTACAATATTTTTATTGTTGTATTTGCAAATGTTCATTAAAAAAATGTGTTTCTATTCAAAAATTATTACAAAATTCGCTATGTCACACCCTAATTTCCGAAAGATAAATTTCAAAAATTTTGGCATGATATATCCTAAAATATTAAAATCCCAAAACCTGTTTCAACAAAAATCAGGGAAAATAAACTCAATGCGTAAAGTAAATTTACACACAACACCAAATTGAGTTAAATTACAATTCCTTGTTTACATAACTTGAGAACAAGAAAAAGAAACTCTCACATGAGTTTAATAAATCATAACCCAGTGTATATAAAAAGAATATACAATGAACATCTAAAACCCGACAAAAAACCCTGCCACTAAGCCTCCACCTCAACCCTGCTGATCCTCACCTGCAGGTCTAACCCCTACACCAAGAATGGTGCACCGGGTTGTAAACAACAAACCCGGTAAGCTAAAAAGCTCGTATGAGTAAACTCAAAACAACACAACATTTAATCACGTCAAATATTCACAAGAGAGATTGGATCAATAATTAAAAACCACACATCTAACACATTACCCAAGAAATGTACCCATGAGTCCCAGATATTTAATAAAATACCCCTCATGACCTACAACAACACTATGTGTACCCATGGGTCCCAGATACCATATAGTATCTCCCATGACCTACACTGACAGACGGACTAGAGCTTTATTCCTAACCGTAACCAATCACCCGGCCAAAGGCTTGGAACCCGGTTTGACTGTCTAATATCAATACAAAAATGATAAATAGCATCTTAACCGCAACCAATCACCCAAAAAGGGCTTGGAACCCGGTTTGGCTATTTATCCAACAATCATAATAATTTTCACAACATTATCCACAACAACACAATATCACAATTATTACTCTCAACAACATAATATATATCACATCATTATTCTCAACATCACAATATAAAGAAAACTTGTTTTATCTTACCTATGAGCCGTTGGCGATCAAGCTCATATAATTTTAAAAACAATTAAAAGCATAATATTAAAACCAACATCATCATCATTATCATTATATAACCATAATATCCTTAGGTTCAAAAGTGAACCTTGGTGAGGTTTACTCACCTAAATCTCCCGCTGCAAATTCCACAACGACCAAGGTAAACCAACACAACTTCACAAATCACCTAAAAATAGCACAAATAAAACCTTAGTAACTAAAACACAAAAGGTTATCACACTACCCTTAACTAACTCTCTTAGTTAGTTAAAGAGATGACAACTTTTCAAAGTCGTCGAACTTAGAGACCCACAAAGGCTGCCTCTAATCCTCAAATCTTACCCCAAACTTCAACCAAGCCTACACAAATAAACTTAAGTCCTAACATGCCAACCTTGCCTAAAATCTAGCCATACTACCACTCAACAAGCTCACAGCAACAAAGACTAGCTAACCACAGGAAGCTAAGGCCGCAACTCAGCCGGACGCGCCGCCACACGCCGCCACAAGCGGCGGCGAGTGGGCCCCACGCGCCACCCCAAACTTCCGAATTAGGAGAAACTCCCAACAGCAAAGTTAAAGCTTGAAGCAAGGGGAACAACTTTCATACCTGTGACTTCGACCAATTTTGGCCGGAACTGGCCGGAAACTTCCCCGAACAGTGACCAGAAAATCACTCTACAAAACCGGCCTCAAAACCTCAAAAACTTGCTTCAACTATGCCTAGACACTGCTAGGAGGAAGAGGGGATCAAGACTCACCTAAACTTGGCCGGAAACGGCGTCGAAATCGCCGGTTTTCCGGCGGGACAGCAGCAGCTCCGCCGCTTCGTGGTGGCTTCCAAGCGGCGGGACAGCCGGCGGGACTGCTCCAGAAATGGAGAGGGCTGCTGTGGGAGTCGAATGGGACCGGTGGCGTCCGGTTTGGTGGCCGGAGGAGGAAGAACTCGGCTGAAGAAAGTGAAGGCTCAGGGAGCTCGGGTGGGAGGAGAGAGAGAGGAGGGAAACTGATTTTTAGGGTTCTAATTAATCCCACACACAATTTTTCTACTTATACTCTTTTCAAACCCGAAAACAAACTTCCTCTGAACATAACTTCTTCATACGACATCCGTTTTAGACGTGCCGCATGTCTACGAACTCGTATCGACAAGCTCTACAACTTTCATGAAGGAAGTTTTCGAAGATAACTTACGAAAAATAAAGTCAACTTTTGGCCTATTAAAAGTCAAGGCAACTTTAAATAAACTCCCGAACTTCAACTTCGCATAAACCCAAGAATTTTCATGAATAATCCTTCATTAAAATAAGGGAATAAAACAAGAAAAAATAGATATGAAAATCTAGGATATTACAATCTACCCCCCTTAAAGGAATTTCGCCCCGAAATTCAAAGATACTAACCCAAAAACAACTTGGGGTACTTAGCCCTCATATCCGACTCTAACTCCCAAGATGCATCACCCTCATCATGGTGACTCCAACACACCTTAACCAAATCGACCTCCTTCCTTCGAAGCCTCTTGGTTGATCTATCCAAGATTCGAACCGGTTCAACAACAAAGGTTGCATCCGCATTCACCTTGATAGAACTATAATCAATCACATGAGATGCATCCGGAACATACTTCCTCAATAAGGACACATGAAACACATTGTGTACCCCGGACATGGTAGGAGGTAAGGCAAGCCGATAAGCCAAATCTCCTACTTTCTCTAAAATCTCAAAAGGCCCCACATACCTAGGAGCCAACTTCCCCTTCTTGCCAAATCTCACCACCCCTTTAGTAGGTGAGACTTTCAAGAACACATGATCCCCAACATCAAACTCTACTTGCCTCCTCTTCAAGTCGGCATAGCTCTTTTGCCTGCTTTGCGCCGTTCGGATCCTATCTCGGATAATAGAGACCTTCTCAGTCGTCTCTTGAACAATATCAGGACCCAACAGCTCACTATCACCCACCTCCGCCCAACAAATAGGTGATCTACACGGCCTCCCATAGAGTGCCTCAGAAGGTGCCATGCCGATACTAGAGTGATAGTTATTATTGTAGGCAAACTCAATCAATTGGAGGTGATCCTCCCAACTTCCCTTGAAGTCCATGACACAAGCCCTCAGCATATCTACTCCAGAAATGGAGAAGGCTGCTGTGGGAGTCGAATGGGACCGGTGGCGTCCGGTTTGGTGGCCGGAGGAGGAAGAACTCGGCTGAAGAAAGTGAAGGCTCGGGGAGCTCGGGTGGGAGGAGAGAGAGAGGAGGGAAACTGATTTTTAGGGTTCTAATTAATCTCACACACAATATTTCTACTTATACTCTTTTCAAACCCGAAAACAAACTTCCTCTGAACATAACTTCTTCATACGACATCCGTTTTAGACGTGCCATATGTCTACGAACTCGTATCGACAAGCTCTACAACTTTCATGAAGGACGTTTTCGAAGATAACTTACGGAAAATAAAGTCAACTTTTGGCCTATTAAAAGTCAAGGCAACTATTAAAAGTCAAGGCAACTTTAAATAAACTCCCGAACTTCAACTTCGCATAAACCCAAGAATTTTCATGAATAATCCTTCATTAAAATAAGGGAATAAAACAAGAAAAAATAGATATGAAAATCTAGGATATTACACGCTATTTGTGATTAAGACTAGAACTTGTGAAAATTGACGAAATTTTAATTATGTTGTTTTTAATGGGTTTTTGAGAAATTTATGTCTTAAGAGTTTTGGGTTCGTGAGGATTTGATCGGAAAGACTGGAACTTTGGATATTTGTGATTAAGAAAATGTTTAATTTAAGCTTTGTGAGAAACCCACAGTTGAAAAACATTGTTCATATTTGTGTTCCCACATCTTTTCCAGGTTGTGTGGTTGTTGTTAGCAATCTGGCAAAAGTAGGGTGTTGAATGATGAGTTGCCTAAAAGCCTTTTTCAAGTGCGAAACACTTGTAGGGTTTGAGGTTTTACTTTCATTTCAGAGTAGTAAAGTTGCAACAAATTGTTTCTACTTCCGTTGAACGGTGAGTTCTGGAATGCTCCGGAGCGTCTGTGCTCCGCGTTTGTTCGCGTGAGTTGCATAACTCGGTAAGTATTTCATCCGCAATCAGAGAGGGCAGACGAGTTGGATGTGGGTAAATTGGTCACTGAATTCTTGAGTGAAATGGGAATATCAATGAATGAGATCGATCTATCTCCCTCTCCTTGATCTGATCGGCTTGCTTAAGAGCGGCCGTTTTGATCTCGTCGGCTTTCTTGGAGGGCTCGGCGGCGAACTGGTGATGGTCTGATTTTTTGGCTGCTTCTTCGGCGAAGCTATTGGGTCGTTTCCACAGATCTTCCATTGTTTGTCTCTTCAGTTGCAGGACTGAGGGAGAGAAAGATAATGTGTTGGTGGGTTTGGAACCCAGGTATGGAGGAGATCCCTTTCTTTCTTTTTAATATCATTGTTGAGGTTTACGATAAAATGCAAGACACCGGACAAATTCTGGGAATTTGCATCCGTTGGTTATAATCGTAGTCTCATGTTTCTACAGATATTGGACATAGTTCCGGATAAGTTCAGAGTTGTGGCCCTAGCAGCTGGCTCAAATGTTACTCTTCTTGTGGATCAGGCAATCCATCAGATGGATAGCATTTCTTAGACTTCGAAATTTTGTTTATTCCAGAATACAAATCAGTTTTGGAATTTGAGTGGTAAAACTTTACCCGACTCAATAATCATCCATCATAACTGCTAGTAAAGTAGTTGTCTGTAGTTTGGAATGTTTATATCTTACATATATTTTCATGGTGATGATATCCTATTTTGTATTGCACAGGTGAAGAGGTTCAAACCCAAACTAGTTGCTGTTAGAAATGAATCATTAGTTGATGAGCTTCAAGAGGCTCTATCTGGTTTAGAAGACAAGCCTGAGATCATTCCTGGGGAGCAAGGAGGTGGCCTCAGCATCTGGTTTCCACTGCTAATGAATTTCATTCTTATCCTCTACAAGAAATTGCTAATGGTTTTCTTTCTCAGGTTGCTCGGCACCCAGATGCAGTCACAGTAGTTACAGGAATAGTTGGTTGTGCAGGACTGAGGGTAATTCTTTGTTATTTATTTTTCCTGAGAAAACAGTGTTGACTTTTACACTAGCAGGCTGAAAATATTCCAGTTGTCTTCCTAATCATAGCCTATAGTGGCTGCAATAGAAGTTGGGAAAGACATCGCTTTAGCCAATAAGGAGACTCTGATTGCTGGAGGCCCATTTGTTCTTCCTCTTGCGCACAAGCATAATGTGAAAATTCTTCCTGCTGATTCAGAACATTCTGCAATTTTTCAGGTATAAAAATGTATCCATATTGATAGCCGACTCTATCTAATAAGTTATGCTGTGATGTTGATGTATCTATTAAAAATGCTAAATTCTTGTCAGTACTAGTCAAAGCATGGTTAAATTACTTGATACACCTTATTTTAGTCCTTGCCTAATCATTCCTTTATTCATGCATTCGATATGGAAATTGTTTCAAAGTAGCAGAATTCATCATTTCTCCAGTTTGTAGGGCATATGTTGAGAACATCGTTGTTTCCTAATGTGTGCAGTTCGACTTCAATTCTTAAAAATTAGAGAACTTGTGTAGATTACTTGTTTTCTTTCTCTGTAAACACTTTTAGGGAAGAAAAAAAAAGCAGTTTGAATAGTTGATATCAGATTATCAAAATTAACTCTGTTTGTACATAAGATATATGTAGTAGCTTATGCATTTAGATTATAGTTGTAACATCTTACTTAATAATTGAGGACTCTCACCAATAGTATTATGAATGAAACCTGATTTCCCTCAGTTTAATTCTTTAATTAGAAAATTTGGGATTCTTGCGTTTCTCTGTTTGGGGATATATAATCAGGATCTTGACAATCTCTCATTGTTACACACAGGGATTGGCCTGTTGAAAAACTCAAAGAAGTTAAAGTTGCGATGCTCTGAAACATCCTAACTGGAGTATGGGAAAGAAGATAACTGTTGATTCAGCTACTCTTTTCAATAAGGTTGTCTATCATCTTTTATTTCTGTTTCATATGGCACCACCAAGAAAAAAGTAAAACAACACTTTGCAATTGCTTATCTGTTTTACTTTTGACAGGGGCTAGAAGTCATCGAAGCCCATTACTTGTACGGAGCTGATTATGATGATATCGAGATTGTAATTCATCCACAATCCATCATACATTCGATGATTGAAACACAGGTTCAGCACTTAGTTGTGGCGTCTGCTTTTGTTTTTAGATGCCAACTGTTCTGTAGTTTGTAAAATGACTGCCAACTCATAAAAATTTGGAATATGAATATGTTTCCAGGATTCATCTGTTCTAGCACAGTTGGGGTGGCCTGATATGCGCTTGCCAATCCTCTACACCATGCATGGCCAGAGAGAATCTATTGCTCCGAAGTGACCTGGCCCCGACTTGATCTTTGCAAGTAATGAACCTTTTTCTTTTTGAACTTTCATGTTTGCACCTTTATGGCTATGTATACATCTATAGTGAATGGTTTAATTTGCATGATTTATTTTGCTCATTTCAGGTATCACATTATGCGATTGCCATGGAATGATGGTTTTTTGTTTGTTTTATTTTTTCTTCCTATAATTCCAATTTTCTCTTTCCAGCGAATCCAATTATTCTCTGTGCACTAATTTGCTTTGGTAGCATCTTTGTTTAGGTGTTTGTGTGTCAGTGACTCTGTGAATCAACACTATGACAGCAATAGTGTGAAATATAAAGACGACATAAGTTTCAAGTTTTTTAATCACCTAATTGATGGAACTACTTGTTCACAAATTTTGCTTTTAGTCATTAAAATCACAACGTGCCTATTAATGTGGCATAACTTGTTTAGTAGGTTATATGTAAGTATACAACTTTGTGAACCAATTATAGAAAGGAAGCAAATTTTAAAAAAATCTCGTGAAACAAGATGTGATCAAAATGGTGAAATACGGCTATGGATGAAAAATCACGTATTTCGGGTAACGTTTAAGTCTCGATAAAAGCGGTCAATCTTTTTTACGTTTAATCCTCCCTATGGGGAGTCCTATAAACGGGAGGTAAAGGTCTTCAAAGTTTTACATGTGTAGTTACGTCTCATCTATGTGAGAGTTTAATGTGAGGAAAAATCAACCAAACTAGGTCACAGAGAGGTAGGTAAAAGCGTTTTCCTGTGATAAGTGACGTTAGATTAGAGTTGACCGTTTCGAGCTGTAATGTTATTGTAAGCTATGATGTATGCTTACAACCAAACTACTGTTTAAGGAGCTGTAATGTTATTGTAAGCTATGATGTATGCTTGGTATGTGTCCAGCTTTTGTTTTGGAAAATAGAAACATCCATTTACTATTATTTATGTACGACCTTTTCATTCATAAGGAAGTTTGCCTTGTTGTTCTGGTATAAGGTTGCTTTGTTCTGTCTGGTAACTTCTCATTGTTTGACCATTTGTTTTGATTAAAGGTTGGGGAAGAACTATTGAAGTAATATGTGAACTGGGCAAGAAATAAGGGGCAGTGCTTGACATGATATAATGATTTCAGGTATTTACCTTGGTTGCTCTTTTACTTGGACACTTTAGATTGCTTTGCTCTTTTTATTGTTCAATTCATTGTAAATTTAATGATATATTCACTCTATATATTGTACTGGTTATTTGGTTTACTGTAGTATAGTTATTCAGATATGAGTTTTTTACTGTTAATTTGATTATTCTTTATACAACCTGTAGGCAAGATACAATTTCAGGAAT
>NC_020491.1:7443435-7448968 GCF_000184155.1 Fragaria vesca subsp. vesca
TAGTAGGTTATATGTAAGTATACAACTTTGTGAACCAATTATAGAAAGGAAGCAAATTTTAAAAAAATCTCGTGAAACAAGATGTGATCAAAATGGTGAAATACGGCTATGGATGAAAAATCACGTATTTCGGGTAACGTTTAAGTCTCGATAAAAGCGGTCAATCTTTTTTACGTTTAATCCTCCCTATGGGGAGTCCTATAAACGGGAGGTAAAGGTCTTCAAAGTTTTACATGTGTAGTTACGTCTCATCTATGTGAGAGTTTAATGTGAGGAAAAATCAACCAAACTAGGTCACAGAGAGGTAGGTAAAAGCGTTTTCCTGTGATAAGTGACGTTAGATTAGAGTTGACCGCTTCGATCGAGCCTTGACCGTTGCCGACTCGAGTTGAATTTTATATCATAGCCATGTTTTATTAAAATGATCATATCAGACGGTGAAATTTTCATTTTGTAAATTTTAATCATCGGAATCACAACGTGTCTACTAATGTGATACAACTTGTTTAATATGTTATATGTAAGTGAACAACTTTGTGAACCAACTATAGAGAGGAAGCAAAAATTTTAAAAATCTCGTGAAATAAGATGTCAGCGGAATGGTGAAATACGGCTATGAATGACAAATCACGTATTTCGAGTAACGTTTGGGTCTCGATAAAAGCGGTCAACACTTTTTACGCTTAATCCTCCCTATGGGGAGTCCTATAACCGAGAGTTAAACGTCTCCAAAGTTTTACATATGTGGTTACGCCTCATCTATGTGAGAGTTTAATGTGAGGAAGAATCGACCAAACTAGGTCACGGAGAGGTAGGTAAAAACGTTTTCGTGTGATAAGTGACAATAAATTAAGGTTGACCGCTTCGATCGAGCCCCGACCGTTGCCGAATCGAGTTGAATTTTATACCATAACCATGTTTTACTATAATGATCATATTAGACGGTGGAATTTTCATTTTATGAATTTTAGTCATCAGAATCACAACGTGCCTACTAATGTGGTATAACTTATTTAGTAGGTTATATGTAAGTGAACAACTTTGTGAACCAACTATAGAGAGAAAGCAAAATTTTTAAAAATCTCGTGAAATAAGATGTGAGCGGAATGGTGAAATAAGGTTATGGTTGAAAAATCATGTATTAAGACTATGCAGTTGAATTGAATTTGATTTCTATGAATCTTCTTAGTCTATATATTTTGTTCTATGTTCTAGAATCCAAGAAAATTGTAATAATTAAAATTGAGTTTGTATGAAAAAATAATTAAAATTAAATGTAATTGAAAATAGAAATTCTCACAAAAATAGTTACTTTGATGACATTGTAGGTCGACATTGTAGGTAAATTAGAGGACATTTACTTTCCGATGATAGGGCTCCCATAGGAAACATTTAGGGTAAATAAGGTTGACCGCTTTGATCGGGGCCCTAATTTTGCCGAATTAAAGTGATTTTTCTACCATAACCGTATTTCACTATTCCGATCACATCTTATTTCATGAGATTTTTGAAAATTTTGCTTCCTATGTGTAGTTGATTCACAAAGTTCTACACTTGCATATAACTTACTAAACAAGTTATACCATACTAGTAGACACCTTAT
Source organism: Fragaria vesca subsp. vesca (assembly GCF_000184155.1). Taxonomy (NCBI): domain Eukaryota; kingdom Viridiplantae; phylum Streptophyta; class Magnoliopsida; order Rosales; family Rosaceae; genus Fragaria; species Fragaria vesca. The sequence goes on from NC_020491.1 coordinate 7,445,039, forward strand.
GATTCCGATGACTACAATTCACAAAACAAAAATTATACCGTCTGATATGATCGTTATAGTGAAACATGACTATGGTATAAAACTCAACTATATTCGGCAACGTTCGGGGATCGATCGAAGCGGTCAACCCTAATCCATCGTCACTTATCACACGGAAACGTTCTTAACTACCCCTCCGCGACCTAGTTTGGTTGATCCTTCCACACATTAAACTTTCACATAGATGAGACGTAACCACCCATATAAAAAATAGGGGACGTTTACCTTCCGATGATAGGGCTCCCATAGGGAACATTTAGGGTAAATATGGTTGACCACTTTGATCGGGTCCCTAACTTTGCCGAATTAAAGTGATTTTTCTACCATAGCCGTATTTCACTATTCCTATCACATCTTATTTCACAAGATTTTTGAAAATTTTGCTTCATATGTGTAGTTGGTTCACAAAGTTGTACACTAGCATATAACTTATTAAACAAGTTATACCATATTAGTAGACACCTTGTGATTCTGATGACTACAATTCATAAAATGAAAATTTCACCATATGATATGATCGTTATAGTGAAACATGACTGTGGTATAAAACTCAACTATATTCGGCAACGTTCGGGGATCGATCGAAGCGGTCAACCCTAACCCATCGTCACTTATCACACGAAAACGCTCTTACCTACCTCTTTGTAACCTAGTTTGGTCAATTTTTCCACACGTTAAACTCTCACATAGATGAGACGTAACCACACATGTAAAAATTTGGAGATGTTTACCTTTTGAAGATAGGGCACCCATAGGGAAGCATAAACGTAAAAAAATTGACCGCTTATATCAGGACTTGGACTTTACTCGAAATACGTGATTTTTCAACCATTGCTGTATTTGACCATTCCGATCACATCATATTTCACGTGATTTTTGAAAATTTTACTTCCACTGTAGAGTTGGTTTATAAAATTATACACTTGTATATAACCTACCAAACAACTTATATCACATTAGTAGACACGTTGTGATTCTGATCACTGAAAAACATAATTTTAGAAAATCTTGTGAAATAAGATGTGTTATAGTGGGTAGAAAATTCAGTTGGATTATGTATAATGAAATATGATGTAATCTAGTATAGTAAAATACGGGTATTGTTGAAAATTTAACTACAATGTTGAAAATTTAACTACAGACATTTCCAAATTTTAAAGCAGACTTTTTAAACCACAACATTTTATTAAAGCCGATTTTTTTTTTTTTTAAAGCAGAACATTTTATTAAATCAGACTTTTTTTTTAGAGCTTTTATTAAAACATACTTGTACCTTCTTTTTGGAAGAAATTTAGAAACTAACCTTCAGACTCCAAAATTGATTTCTAACCTCACTTTCTCTACATTTAAGGTCGTTTTCTCTACATTAAGATGTTCATGTAGGGATCGTTTTCATTTTGGCCAAAGATACAGACGGTAGCTTTTCATTGACATATATACATTATTGCATACATATACTACAACATCTACAACATTCCTTTATACAATGTCTTTCATAAAGACAGAGGGTAAGACCGTGAAAACCTTTTCATTACAAGAGCTGTTGTAAAACAGAAGGAGCAATGCTTAACCACTTCTCACCCGTCTTCTTGGTTTGAAGCTCGCACAAAGCTTTACCAGCTACTTTCCATGCAAAGGAACATCTTTGCACATCTCTTATATTGATAGCATAGTCATAGCACACATGATATATTGCGTGCGCCTCGTCCAGTATTGCATCAATCGGCTTTGAACTGTGCTCAAAGTCAGCAGCATCATACAGCTTCTACAAATGAAAAGGAGTCAGCAAAAACATAGAACATGAAATATTACTAGACCCAGAAAGAATGTTGCAATGATCACCTCTTTATAATATCTTATGACGCTTTAGCAGCCTGATCTTTATTGGTGTTTTTCATGGCCGAGCTCATCTCACCCCTGTAGTGTTCGTAAAGTTTCCTCCAGTTGTTCAAGCAGTGTTTGGGGACTTGATTAATGTCAAAAATAGGAAGTTTCTTGATTTTTGAACAAGGATACAGAGGAAAATCAGAATGTTAAAAGTTGAAATAAATCATTTTTTTATCTTAAGTTATAATTTGATGGAAATTTCATAACTTTGAAATACTAAAAGGATTTGATAAGGAAACATCACAGAAAGCTATCATAACCTTTGACAGAAATTGGTTCATGATCAACATTGAACATTATCTAACATCAAACTAAGTAGTTCAAGTCTGACCTTGGAACCTCTCACAGAATTGTCTATAAGCATCAGAAGGAGCCACTACAAGAAAAAGCATGTTTCATAGCACAATACCATAGCGTTTTGTATTGAAGTGCTATCAATTGTGGAGCGCAAATATATCCATAGCGTTTATAATATATAAACGCTGTTGAAGGAATATAAAACATGAAAACGCGAGCGGGAAACAAAAAAGATGCCCGGGGCTTTAATTTTTTAGTTCAAATTGCGATCCATTTCCCAATATCAAAAGAAATATCTCTCAACATCCCAAGTCCCAACCACTCTCTCTGTCTCTCTGTCTCTCGCTTCTCAGGGACAATTGCGATGGGCGTCCTCTTCGCCCTGTGCGGTGGCTCTCAGTCCTCTGCTCCGCCCAAGCGGACCTTGTCCTCTTGCACTAGTCACGACGATGGTTGTAATTTCTAATCTATTTATCCCTTTATGTAACAGTCAAATTCGAATTCGATATTGGGCGAGTTAGATTGTTCTCTGAATTGTTAAATTTTGTGAATCTGACAGTTCAATTAACATCTGGAGCTAGGATGTATATTAGGGTTTTTTTTTTCTATATCTCATGTCTCCTTTTTAGTGCGGCTAGTGGTCTGGGCAGCATGATTGGTATCATTCTCAAAGCCTATGGCTTTCGCGTTACCTGCATTTAAACCGGTATTCTATCTACCCCTTCTCTTCTTACTTTTTCAATCCCTGGTAACCCAGAAATTAAAAGAGCGTATTCTTTCTTTAATAAAAGTTTATTCAATTTCGTTCGAATTGATAAAATCGAAGATTAAGACTCTCATGTACTTGGATTTCTTTCTCTATTGGATTTCAGGATTACTACTTTTTTGTTAGTTACTTTGCTTTTTTGTCAGAAATATGCAAATCTTGTTTTAATTCATATTCTGGTATCAAGTTTTGTTATGAGGGGAGAGGTACTTTATCCTTTAAACTTCTTTTTCTTTTTATAATACAGCTACATAGTTTACCCACATTAATAATTGATCTTGAACCAGATCAGAACATTTCACAGGGTGAGGAATATTGATTTTGTTGTCTTGCATTTACTGATTCCTATACTGATCTTTTGATTGATTATGGCATATTTATCTTGACATGTACCACAAAACCTGTAATACAATGCACATGTAGGTATCAGACTATTGGTACTCTTTCGGTTACGTGCTTAAGTTATTGAGCAACTAAATCAGGGTTTCCATTTGCTATTAAAGAGTTCATATATCCGTAACTATCAGAAGGTAGTCTGAGAATTAGCCTGTACTACAGATGCACTTGACACTGAGTTGGAATATAAGTTCTTATACTCTGCTGCTCATATTTTCATTTTAAAGTTTTGAATTAATATGTTTAGTGATTGGCCAGGGAGGCCATGATATTCCTAACCCGTCATTGAATGACTAGATAGTTATGCTTGTATCGGAAGTTCTTGAATAGTCTTTACCCTTTATGATCTGCTTGACTTACATGCTTTCCATAATTTGTAGGAAACTGAACGACTAAGATAGAATTGGCAAAAGAAATACTATGGAGTGAGGTATTAGCCGTGTGTTCCTTATTTTGTTGTCATTAGTTATCTTAGCTCCATCACAGTTGTAGAACGATATTTCAATCCTAGGTTTTAGTTCAAGCACAGCAAAGAGCAATTGCTC
>NC_020491.1:7450126-7457433 GCF_000184155.1 Fragaria vesca subsp. vesca
ACATAATCTGATGCTAATTTACCAAAACTAAAGATCCTGAGCTCAAATCAAGAACAAAATCAACACTAGAACCCGACTCGACCCAAGAATCGAAACGGTACCTTGCTGTTTGGTCCCTGAAGGAGAGAGTGACGCTCTCCGAAGCTTCTCTGCTGGGCTTGTTCACCTAGATCCACGAGACTTCACCGAAAACCTCGGCATCCGGATCTGCGGCGCCGCCGATCTTCGCGACGAGCCGGACCTTTCGCGATGTGCTGGAGCGGCGTTTAGGGTGAGGTCGGGGTTGCCGGAAGCCATGTGAAAAATTAGGTCTGGGAGAAATTAAGGTTTCAAATTCGAGATCTGAAAGCTTCGAAATTGAGAGAGATGAGAGCAAAGGCCAGGCTGGGATTTGAAATTGGGGGAAATTGAAATCTAGAGAGAACTAAAGCGGGGAGTGGGCGGAAGCAAAGACGAATAGGATAGTTACCCACGCACGACGCGCCTCGGTAGGGCGTGCTTGCAATTAACGGTTAAAACGAGTTAATTACCTTTTCGTTTCCGTCAGAAAATAAACGCACTCCGGAGCATTCCAGACGTCTCCAACAAGCCCAAGGGATGATGCAAAAACTGTTCTTTTAGGAAGCTCAGATAAAAAAGATAGAGCTCCTCCTGCCAACAGTGAATTGTTGCTGCCACTCTTCAGAAAGCCCATAACGCCACCCACTGTCAACAAACTTAACTGTGAGAGTCCAATACAATCAGTGCCATAGACTAAAGATTAACACCAAAAACATAAAAGTGACCTGTTCAAGAACTTGACAAAATGCATAAGAAATGGACATATAAAGGTGGTTCAGTAAGACAATTCAAATATAAGGATATAAAATCTATCAATTGGTATTTCATAGCCAAATGTTCCGCTCTTAAGATGTGCACAACTTGAGAAAAATATCACATGGTAAAATAAATGCAACTGAAATTAATCATGGATCAAGACAAATAAGTGATAGAGTTAAATGACTCTTCATTGTTGCTAGTGTCATTACTCACCGCCTTGCTAGCTCAATCGACTGAATCGAGGATAGCGAATGCGCAGTTGCCGCCTATTGCTCCTTCCATTCCAGGGGGCCTATTTCCACCGGGCACTTTGCCGGATGTGCTCAAGTGTTGGTCATCTCTTACCGGCGTCACTAGATGTGTTAGGGAAATATTTCAATCCATTTTCAGCTTGCAATTCGGCAGCATTAGTGCCGACTGTTGCAAGGCCTTCCTTATTGTCGAGGACAGCTGCTTGCGAAAAATGTTTCCTCCGACTCCTTTCTTCCCTCCCTTGCTCAATAACATTTGTGCTCTCCAAGGAGCTCCTGCACCCCCAGCAAGAATCTAGGACAAGTGTGAGTTGTATGATCACGATGAATAAAGACAGATGAAATCTACTCAACCTTGATCTATCAGTCAATTAAGTTTTAGTCTGACGGAAGATTTTGTTCTAGCAATATCAAGCATCACATGAATCCATCCTCCATTTCAATCAACAACCAATGTGAAGTTGCGAATCATAGATTTCATCTTAACAGCCGAACACTTCAATTTCTTCTTTAAATTATTTTTGGACCGAGTGCATGCATTGTATGCGATTCAGAAATGATATTGCATCTGCGTGAATATATACTTCTACAAAGTTTTTATAATTCTGATAGAATTTTACTAAGTGAACTTGGGTTTACTCGGAGGTTTGTCGCCTTTCAACGATTCAATTCCCAGCTCGTGATGGAGCTTCATGGCTAAAATGTACGAAGCAATGAATAAATCAGAGGTTCCTTGATAATTATCACTAAAAGAATGTCGGTACATTGAGTACACAAATGGTTAGGCATTACCTGTACTAATAATCCAAGTCCACGCCAAGTTTCACACATCACTATGAGCAAACGGTACTTGCCAATGTGAGCAAATGGTACAAACCAACTGAACTGACTAGACCTACTTAAGATGGTGAAAAGCTTGTTTTCTACAAAAGATGGTTAATTTATAGTAAGATAGATAAGGTTAGACATCCTAATATGTTACTGTTCTGACTGCTCAAATGGGACACGAACAAACAGCTGTCCATGCAGGGTGACCACGGCTGATGTATGGTGAGGATCAATCCGGGATGGTAAGGTGATGGCCTGTCCACATAAAGCCAGATACAGTATAAGTCACTTAGTTCAATGTTTAGACATGTTACAGGTAAGTACTAATCATTTGAAGTAAAACTGAAAATGTGAACAAATGATAATTATTAATTGAAAACGGATGCAATAACCAAGTTTTGATACTTCTGAGATTTGTTCCTTACAGGATATCTAAACTGCACACTAATACGTCTACTTGCCCGATTATAGTAGCAATGACCTAGCGAACCACAGTGCTATGGTGCCAGAGTAGGGTAAATGCTCATGGTTTTAGATTATTTTTTTTAAGTTCATTTTCAGGAATCTCAAGTCTTACATATTTCTCAAACAACATCAAGTTCATCATTCTTGCAAACTTTCCATGTCATTTCATGGCTTGTTACCTTTTTCAAGTAGCAAATATCTCACCTTTTTGAAAGGTGTGACACCCCATGGATTGTCAGGATTCTCAGGATCACCGCTTATAACCAGTCGCCCAGCTGGATCTGTCTGAACACGCACCTGAGATTGATTACCGAAATAAACAAGTTGAGAAAATATAAAATAATCAAGGGTTGCAGAGTAGAACGAAGAAAAAGAACCACAGCCTCAGGAATATATATCTACCTCCTCACGTAGAAGTCCTGGTACTAAAGCATAGACCTCAAAACAATCTTTCTGCAAACATAACACATTGTATTGAATAGGTCCTCAAAAAATTGTGCAAATGCATATTTCCTTGAGTTACAGAATGTGTTGCATAAACTTACTGTCTTCTGCACATTGACCTTCACCCAATCTGCTGGAGGCCCAAGATCAGAAACATCTACATCCAATCTATCCAAACAGACAAAAAACAGAAGCCAATTTAATTATTGTGTATAGGCAACTCAGCAGCTTCATGACATGTCTAGACAAGTATACTAAAGACCGACATAAATCTTAACTGTAACTTTGTTGGTTTATTACGTGCAGCTTTAATGACAGGATCCACATTGGGTGGCTTCTTTCTTTTATGTGAACCTGAAGTGAAGAGACAACACCAAAAGTGAGAGATCTATATGATGGTATTGAAAATATGAGTATGAGAGTTCCATTGAAGAGCCTTACCAGTGGTTTTAAGCTGCTTGTCTTGCTTTTGCAAAGCAGTAGCATTTTTATCCTAAAGTGACAAGAAATCGGCATTATTAATCTCAATCAGATGCCTAGCGGAAAAGATTATAGAACATATGAGAGCAAAGGGTCATCATATACAGCCAACCTTTATGATAGGTTCACTGACTTCACCATTTGCAAGGAGACGTTGTGAGTGCCAACCTTGCATGGCACGTGCTGCAGCATCCCTTCTTGTTCTGCCTGATCCTGAAGCCTAATTACCATTATCATGCATGAAGGTTGGGAATAGTGAGAGATAGAAAGAGAGCATGGCCTAAAAAAGCTATTGTGCTAAGACAGAAACCAAAAGTAGCCAAGTCTGAGCATCTTTGTACCATATAGTATTTGAATAATGTCAATTGCAAATTAGCCAGTTTGTAAAATATTGAAAATTTATACAACATTCATACCATATGGTATTCTATACTTTCACAAAAGCATCCTATCACTGCAGGAAAGTCGATTCTACTCGGTATGATTATATACTGAATCAATGATCTATTATCATTCATTGCAGTTCCCAGAAACTAGAATTTTCGGCGAGCACTCGTACTTACCCAAAGGTCATCAAATATAAAGCGTGATTGGAATCATTTAAAATATCTGATTTTTACATAGACCCAATGTAAAGCAACATAAGTCATTTTAGTGATATAAAATAGGTTCATCTCAGGTTAACTAAGCATGCTGTGCCCAGCCCCTAAATCAGCGGCATTAAAAAAACTCAATGGTTAGCAATTCTGATCCGTTAACAACCTCCAACTTTGACATGTGATAGCTGATTTTTGTTTCCGGCAGTAAAAAAAATAAACTGCCCTAAAACCATGCTAGTGGACCTAAGTGGTGTAAAAGTAAAAGGTACACAAATATTACCAAAAGTTCCGAGTCAAAGATCAACTCTTACCCGATTATCCACATTGATAGGCTTAGTATCAACATTCATAGGCTTAGTATCAACACTCATAGGCCTTGGCTGGGAAGGGATAGGTATACTGAGCTCACCACCATGTGCTTCATGCTTTTCATAATCAAGGAGTGCCTGAAGTATTACACGAACAATAAGTAATAAGCAACAAAACTCGAATATATCAGATCATATTGGAGAGTTCAACACGCTATTATTCAACCTTAAACGAAGAGTTGAAACAATGCATTTGTGGTAATGTTGAGCAATGACTAAGGAAATAAAAGAAGCCAAAGGAAGCTTCTACAACTCAGGACATTCACACAAGTATACACATGGTCAACCACCAACCAGATGGGCAGACCAAGTTTGGATATTCAGGCCAAATCTGCCCAATTTTAGGAGTCAAATCCGTCTTATTGAATAGGTTCAATCGCATGTGTCTTGCTCTAGTGATGTTCAATGGCGCACACACACACACATTGAGATGCTAAAGCTAATAGTTTATGGAGAACACATAAGATACTTGTTTGCAGAAGTTCACATCATACCTTCTCATAGAAACCTCTGAATGAATATGAAAGCGAAGTGCATGTCCTGCAGTAGAGATAAGAAAGAGTAATATATTAACACATAGTAAACAATAACAGACATTCTAAACCACACTTCCCACCACCACCTAACCCACTTTCTCCTTTTTCACTCCCCAAAACAGCAAATAAGGTTGAGGTAAATAGCAGAAGATGATACTCTTAGATATCCCAACTCCCTTTGCAGATTCGAAAATGGGGGACACCTGCCAAACTTACAATCTCAAGAGAAAAGGAAACTCTAGCACATAGCATGATGAAGGGGATTTGAACCCCAGACCACATCAGGAAAAACCATGGGCATGACCGTACCTACAAACCCCTTGTTGGTGGGACACAAGAAACTTAATAACAGAGTGACATCTCCAACAACATTTATATGTTCCCTATAGCTAAATTTTGCTTTATTTTATATTTTTGGCACAAATGTTTTAGTTAAAAAAAAAAACAGCATGCTAAAAAAACCAGAAAGTGTGACCCCAAAACAATCCAGTCACTAATATAATGTATTTCCAATGAAAGGAATCTCCCAATTTCAGTGCTCACAGATTAGCAGTATATCTATTGGAGATCTATGGGAAACTGCCAGTTTTTCTAAAATTTCAAATATCAAACAAAAATAACCTGCGGTAAAATAAAAAGTAGTTGTGGATGACTGATACAGGACATAGCTTTTCATCCATATCTCCACATAACAAATTTGCATTGTAACAAAAGAATGGAATGATATATGAAACATATGTTGTTCCTTACCTTGGAGGTTTAAAGGACGCTCCCACTTGCTTCCACAATTTAGATGAGGTCACCTATCCATAAGCAGAACTCAATCATATATGTGAAAAGGATGGTTCTAAAAATTGAAAACCCAAAACAATTTATAACTAATTCAAAATAGTAGGTTTCTTATTTTCTTATGATATTTGCAGTCATTTTCCATATACTAGGACCGTTTAAACGGAAAGGGTCAACACATACCTTATCATAGCCTCCCAGTCTGGTCACAATTCTGTACAGCCTTTGTCCCATACGAAGGGAAGATACATTAGTACTAAGTACATATATTCCATATTTGTAAACAAAATGAGACAGGAGAGGCGACAAGCATAAACTTACTTAAGACAATTCACAGCGTCTCCATAGAACTTAGGAGGTTTAAATTCCAAGCTCCTCTCCTTAAAAAAGTTTTCAATCTCCTTCACAAAATCTATTTGTTCCTCTTCTGTCCCCGAGTCATTACCTTCATACGTGCGGCTGTCATGAGAAAGAAACATGTACTTCGAGTTTGACTTTCCATTATTCATTGGTGTAGTAACTTCTTTTCCATTCACCTCATTCTCCAACTCTTTCCCATTCTTTTCTTCAGCTTTTACATCTGAAAATCCAGCATGAGGTGTAGCTGGTTCATCATTTCTCACAGTTACAGTATCTCCAGCGCCAACACTACTCGGTTCAGCATTCTCCTCACAACCATGATCACTACCCTGAGCCAACTTCACAGCCTCACTTTTTACATCTTTTAGGCTCTTATCACCTGACTTGTCCAACTCTTGACCCTCATCACTCAAAGTCTCACCACCCTGCTTGACCAACTCTCCACCATCGCCATTTTCTGCGACCGAGGGACGAGGATGCTCCTGACCAGATTGATCCCCATTAGTCTGCGGTTCTACATTATCTTCACCAGAAGCTACCATCTCAATATCCATCTTTTCGGGTAAAGTTTCTCCATCTTGTACTTGCCCAGACACTACCACATTATCTTCATCAGCTGCTACCATCTCTACTTCCGTCTTTCCGGGTAGAGTTTCTCCATTCGCATTGTGTTCCTTAATTTCTCCAGACTCCACAGAACGAAAAGAACATTCCAGCTCAGCATCATCAGCTTTTCGAGCACTAACTGAAGCATCAACAGCTATTTCTTCTCCACCATCATCTTTCTCCTTGGTTTCACTCATCTGCTTAGTACAACACTACAAAACTCACTACCTTTCCACCAAAAAAAAAAATGGAGAGCATAGAAAATCACACAGAGTGAAGCTAACAGCAAACCACATTACTCAGAACTAAATTTCCACCACAAATTTCCTCTAAAGTTTGAATCTTTATCGCAAAAATCAGAAGCAAAGCAGAATCAACGTAATTGGGGACGGAAATTAGGGGATTTGGGGAGAGCTGCAATACCTGGTTTGAAGACGAAGGCTCGAAACCGTGGCTTGATGATCGTGTACGTGCCATGAATAAGAAACCCTAATTTCTCTGCGAATTGCGGTACTGGATTTTGGAATTTGATCGGAGAATTTATGAGCTTTTCATGATGAAATGGCAGGAGCGAAACGGCGTCGTATGGGGAGAGAGGTTTAGATGCTGCTTCTTAAACCTCGCGGGGTTGATGACGACTCAAAAAGTACGCGCGACACGGACCCCTCGTTTTTTTAAGGCAAAACCCGATCCCACCGCTTCCTGTCCCTTAATTATTTTTTTTTCTTTGAGAATATTTCCTTTTTTTTTTTTTTTTTTTTT
>NC_020491.1:7457453-7474216 GCF_000184155.1 Fragaria vesca subsp. vesca
TTTTAACTCTTTATCGAAAAACAAAACATGAGATACATAATGTTTTGGTTTTATTGATACATATATGTTTTTATGTTCGTCAAAGTAAAAATATTATTTTCGAACAAAAAAAAAAAACAGAAAGTAAAAATATTCTTGCGTTTTGTTCTTAGTACATGATTAGATAAAACTTTCTAAAGTAAAGACACATTACATATAACGTCTTCGTATGTAGTCGAGCCTATAAACACCTGCCAGTATTACTTTCGACTAACTTTTGTTTTCAATTTTTTGTTGGAACCAAATGCGTAAGTGTGCTAGATGATGATTGTGGTTCATTTCAAAGTAAATGTTTTTTATTGATTTACATTTTTGCGTAATAATTATAGATTGAAAGAATGATGATGGAATGGATGAAGACGGCGTTAAAGTTGGGAGTCCTTGAAGCTCTGCAGGTGTGGCCAATTACCAAATCATTTGCCCTAAAACCCTCAATTGAACCCCAAACTCTCCCTCCTTCTCACTCTCCACAGACTCACTCTGTGCTTCCATTTTCAACTTACCCATCGTCTCAATTCTCAGAGCTCTTCCATGCTGCTTAAACCTGTCAAGTAAGGACCTTTAGCCCTTCTGGAGGGCTCTCCTGCCTCTTGCTCAAAAGGGTACCCTTCAAGGTTTCACCTTTCCTTCTCAAAACTACATCTTTTCATCAAAAGGTTTGTACTTAATGAGTTATGATTGAATTTATTGTATATATATACATGTAATTTGTGGTTTTGAATGTGTTGAAAAGCATGTAAACTATGCCCATTTGGTAAAATGGAGTTTGAGCCATTGAGCTTGGGCAATGAGGTTGTTGAGTTTGACATGATAGGTCTTGTTGACATTGACCACCACCCTGTTGATGACATTGACATTTTTGATGATTCTCTTGCTGTTGTTGGTTCCAATTCGATTGGCCTGCCTTATATTATTGAAGGAGAGAGCAATCTCGAGCCGTATGAGGGGATGGAGTTTGAGTCAGAAGAGGCTGCCAAGGCCTTTTACAACTCCTATGCTAGACGCATTGGCTTCAGCACTCGGGTCAGCATGTCTCGCCGCTCCAGACGGGATGGTGCCATCATCCAGAGGTCTTTTGTCTGCGCCAAGGAGGGTTTTCGTATGGACAAGAATGATAAGCGTGGGAATGAATGTGATGGTAGGGTGAAGCGTCCTCGTGCTGAGACTAGAGTTGGTTGTAAGGCAATGTTGGTGGTTAAGATTCAAGGCTCTGGGGGATGGGTTGTGTCATGTTTTGTTAAGGAACATAACCATGAGCTGGTTCCACCGGATAAGGTGCATTGTCTCCGCTCTCATCGTCACGTCTCTGGTACTGCAAAGTCTTTCATTGATACCTTGCAGGGTGCTGGGATTGGGCCTAGTGGAATTATGTCTGCCCTCATTAAAGAATATGGTGATATTAGCAAAGTCGGCTTCACAGAACGTGACTGCAGAAATTACATGAGGAGTAGCCGGCAAAGGACCCTGGGAGGCGACACTCAGGTTCTCTTAATTTACTTGAAGGATAGGCAAGTCAAGGATCCAGCATTTTTTTATGCTGTGCAGGGTGATCAAGAGCAGTGCATGAGCAATATCTTCTGGGCTGATCCTAAGGCAAGGAGTGATTACACTTACTTTGGTGACACTGTTACCTTTGACACAACTTACAGGTCAAACCGGTATAGATTGCCGTTTGCACCTTTCACCGGGGTTAACCATCATGGACAGCCTGTGTTGTTTGGATGTGCCCTCTTGATAAATGAATCTGAGGCGTCATTTTTATGGCTTTTCAAAACATGGCTTATGGCAATGTCTGGCCTGCCTCCAGTCTCAATCACTACTGATCATGATAGGGTGATTCGATTGGCTATTACCCAGGTGTTTCCTGAGACTCGACACCGCTTCTGTAAGTGGCATATCTTTAAAGAGTGCCTAGAGAAACTGTCCCATGTACTTTCTGAGCATTTCACCTTTGAAGCAGAGCTTCACAAATGTGTCAACCTGACTGAATCTATTGAAGAGTTTGAGTCTTGTTGGTTTTCTTTAATTGAAAAATATGATCTCAGAGAAGATGAATGGCTTCAGGGGATATATGCTGATCGTAGGCAGTGGGTACCTATATACTTGAGGGACACCTTCTTTGCAGAAATGTCTATAACACAACGTAGTGATACCATGAACTCTTATTTTGATGGATATATCAATGCATCAACAACTCTTCAGCTGTTTGTTAGGCAGTACGAGAAAGCTCTTGAAAGTCGGTATGAGAAAGAAATGAAGGCAGATTATGATACTATAAAAACTGCCCCAATTCTCAAGACCCCTTCACCAATGGAGAAACAGGCAGGTGAGCGGTACACAAGGAAGTTGTTTATGAAATTTCAAGAAGAGCTGGTTGAGACATTAACTTTCTTGGCAACCAAAGTTGAGGATGAGGAAGCAGGATACATATATCAAGTTGCTAAGTTTGGAGAAAGTCACAAAGCTTATTTTGTCAGATTTGATGTTCATGAGATGAAAGCATTTTGTAGTTGCCAAATGTTTGAGTTCTCTGGCCTTCTTTGTGGACACATCTTGACAGTTTTTCGGGTGACAAATGTTCTTACTCTGCCATCGCATTATGTTCTGAAGCGCTGGACAAGGAATGCCAAGAGCGATGTCATTTTGGAGGAACATGTGAGCAATTTGTTGAATAGGTCCCAAGAATTGCTCACAGTACGATACAATAATCTTCGTCATGAGGCACTCAAGTATGTTGATGAAGGTGTTCAAACTGTTGAAATTTATAACGTGGCTATTGCTGCTCTTCACGAGGCTGCAAATAAAGTTGCTCATGAAAACAAGAATGGGGGAAGGTTGGTTAGTCTCAACAAAATCGGCAGAGATAACGATTTGCACTGGGGATGCCAAGCAAATGGTGATCATAAATGGGGATTGGAAACCCTGTCTCCGGTGAGTTTTGTTTCTCTTTAATTCAGTCAGTCAGTTATCAGTTTCTCGTTTCTCAAGGATATTCTTTTAGTTGTTTGTTGGTCATCTTGTTTCATTGCTTTCTTGGATTTCTTCTTTGTTTCTGACATCAGAGAAATGGTTATCAGATGCCAGTAACCCAAAATATGATATGATTATATTTGAACATGCTTATAGTATAGTTGGGACTTGAGAACAGATAAGTAGAGTACCATATTGTTTACACCTTATAGGAGTGAGGAGTTAAACATGTAGTTCTTTTGAGACAGATGCATAGGCCTAGGAAACTGGGGATGATAAAGGTCACAGCTTTCTTACCCAGGCCATCCATTAGAGTTGTATAGATGCTATGTTATTTTCAGTTCACTTATCCCAGCAGACTTTAAATTCAAGTTGTTATAGTTACTGAATATTGTTTCCGCAATTTTGTAGGATGACCAGGACAAGAAAATCAAGAAACTATCGCGTCAACTGGAGCGTGCACAACGAAAATGTGAAGTGTATCGAACACATTTGTTTTTGGTTTTGAAAGACATTGAGGAGCAGAAGTTACAACTTTCTGTGAAAGTACAGGACATTAGAATAGAAATGAAAGAGAATTACTGATAGAATCAACTCTGAGAATGGGTTTTCTTTGATGAGTTTAAGCACCAAGAGGAAAATGTAATATAAGGTGCATATTCCACTATATAAATTATCGTTTTTGTTTCGAATGGATGTTTAATTTACACAGATTACAAACCATCCCACTTCTATAGCTTTCAGATGAGCATATCTGAGTTTTGAGTTTTCATGAGCAAAGCCCATCCTGTTATGTATAGAACAGCTTCACCACTAACTAAACATCAAGACCAATTCTTCAACTGCCATTTCCACTATTTAACTACATACAAATTGTTATCACTAATTGTCCACAAATGAACAGAACAAGAGAGATACAAAGAGAGAACATGGAAGAACATATAATTTCGTCTGATCAAAGTATTTCCAATTCAAGGTCAGGAAAACCAGCCCGTGCCTTGTGCTTTTCAAAAAGCTCCTTCAGTGCTTCAACATACTGACCATGTACTTCCATGACCTGGAAATGAGTTAGCATCCATTGAGACATCTGATATATTTACTTGCATTTGGATATGCTTCAAGTACAAATATCAACAATCACATGCTATACCTATGCAGAAGATACGAGTTTCGATGGCTAAAGAAAATAATGATGGATGAATTTTGGGATGAGAAATAACCCTTGGTCATTACATGATTTACATCATGGATGTTTGATAACATTAACCATTTTCAGGCATCTAAAAGCTTTTGTTCTCTTAAGAGTCTTTTCCACCAGTCCTATTTACAGCATTAATTCCACATTGGTGTGCTCAGAGATGAAATCCAGGGAAGCAAAACAGCGCAACAAAGAAATTTGAAGACAATATATTAAAAAAATTATTTGAGGACAGTAAGTAATTTCAGAAGTAACCATAGTATCAAACACAAACATCACATTCAGGTGGTTTTCCATCAGAATTTTTACCTCTTCCATGGTGGGTTCTGGATTTTTCTTGAGTTCTATTGGTTTACCAACTACCACATGCATTGGATGTCTGAAAGGTAAAGGGGACCTGCACAGGAGAACCATGATATCAACCTTAAAAATAAATTTTGAATCTCTGGTGCTTCTAACTGTTACGTTTTACAGATACAATAACCAATGCCACATACAGCAGGTACTGGTGAAATTTTGTCAGACTACATAAGGACACCAATCTCTTAACTCAGCAATAGCCTAATTTCTCTTTACCAAACAAAATGATAGTCTAATTTCTTCCCATTCTGATCCACAATCTTAAATAATATTTTTCGTTCATCCAGTTTCTAGACATACA
Organism: Fragaria vesca subsp. vesca; assembly: GCF_000184155.1. Lineage (NCBI taxonomy): Eukaryota > Viridiplantae > Streptophyta > Magnoliopsida > Rosales > Rosaceae > Fragaria > Fragaria vesca. The sequence continues at coordinate 7,462,322 of NC_020491.1, forward strand.
TGTCTGGGAACCAATTGCAAAGACACACCAAGAAAAATAACAATTCCGGTAATGCCTGCACAATTAAATTTTTACCAGAATATAGTTATACAAATTATTCGATTGTAAGAAGCAAGAACAAAAACCTGGCAATGTTTATTGATAGTAGTTACAGTAACAACATGTCTGGGGGAGAACCATTTTTTGCACAAGTTTAAAGCTTTAAGCAAGAAATATTTCCCATAGCTCCATATGGACAATGGAAAACATCTGAGTCCATATACAGATAAGAGCATATTATTGAAAATGTAATTGACTTTTATGAAGAACCTTCCATACGGGGGATGAAGTCTTGCTTTTGGAGATACCACGCTACTACATCTTAATTTTTTAGCTTTAACATGGTTTTGGGTTTTGGCCCCGGAAATAATTGTGTGACCTTGGACTGGCTGACATCCCAAAATAGTTTCAAAGTTTCCCCTCCATAAAGTTGAGGAAAAATAAATCAAAATAAAAGAAAATAATATAGTATCAAACAACTAAACACATACCCAAACATTCCCCAGAAGACAATAGGGGTGAACTTGATAGCTCTAGCAAACTTCAGGAATAACTCCCCACTTGGCTTCCACCACTTATAAACATTTGACTGCAGGATAGATTATAAGATTATAAGTGAACATTAACTCGTTGTCAGGTGAAGATCATGCTAGAGAGGCGAGGAAAGTATAACTCAACCACTTCAGAAGTAATAAACATTATGGCACCCCTTTAATGAACAAGTGGCTAAACAGAAATTGCAACAAACTGGTCTTAATAGTTAGGAAATTATTGACATCCATACAAGTTAGACCAGTAAAGCAAACGACATAAATGCAAAATAGCTATAATACAACTGCAGCAAGAACTGAAACTAACAATTCTCTAGAAGAAGGTGATACCTGACCAAAGCAGAAAACTGGAACCAGGGGATAGCCATTCTCCAGGGCTATACGAACAAATCCTCTTCTCGACTTAAGAAATACTTTCTGCAAAGTATGCAAGCACTTAGTACTGGAATTACAACTAAGAAAACAGAACAGATATGCGTCACATGCCTTCTACTTAAATTATTGACATCCAAATCCCTAGCTAATCAGAAGAGATCTAGATCAGCAACTCGAACTGATTGACATATTGAGGACATTGTTGTGCATGCAATGATGCCCTACATCTAGATATAGCAACAGACAACTAGACAATATGATTAAAAGAGAGCCACAAAGAAGAACTTAAAGTGTCTACCTCTTTACCGTGCTCCATAAGAAATGTCTCCTGCACTCCACCAGGTACAATGACGCAACTATAACCAGCAGCCAAGTTGGAGACAAAATTGCTCTTTGTGGCTGGTGTAAGACCCAACCATGTCCATATATGTCTTAGGAATGGTGTGTAGAACACCTGAACAAAATTTCCCACACAGAATGAGCAAAACTACACAAACTAACTGGAGTGAACAAAGAATCGAGCCGATAAAGAGGAAGACTTACAGCAGTACTTGCAAGGACCTTCATCTTAGGGAGACCCAAGAACCCAGTCATGTCAGCAAGTGCAACAACACCAATTGGCAAAACTGAATGTGGTTCGTAACCAAAGACTGCATAAACCAAAGACATCCAAAATGTTACTCATTTGACATCATAACAACCTATAATGGGATAATTCACTAATACAGATGAGGGCGTGTACCATAAGCGCAATTGGGATCAAACACATGTTTTTCCTCTACATACAAAGTCACTGGGAAATAACCACATGCATACTTACATATGTACCTACAAAACACAATCCAACCCAACAAATTTGAAGCTTAATCACATCAGCTCATCTGTTCACTCTGGTAAACTTGAAAAAAGTTGAATTCCAGATTCCAAACAGAAAAGGGTACCCCATACCTGGCCACTCTTCTTCCTATTTTGCTCTTATCATCAACTGGGACTATCATAAACAGCACAAGCAACCCAAATACCCTGAAAACAAGATGTTCAGCAGAAGATGAGAAACAATGAATACCCAAATAACACAAATTACTACACAACAAAACAAAAATGGAGAACTGGGAAATAGTACTAACAATATGGCCTTGGAAATAGGAAGGAAGCAAACGGTGAGGACAATCAAAGCCACGTTGAAATGAATAGCTCCAAGCCACAAAGCCATCGCCACAAACATGTTGACGATTCTCAATCCAATAGCCTCTTTTCCTTTGATTATCGTCACTCCCTCCTTCTCTTCTTCCTTGTTCATCTCCACCATTTCTGGGCTCTCACAGTCTCACTATACTCTTCTGGGTTCCTCTGTATTTCGCTAAAGATCAAAACTTTTCAGCTGAGGTTCAAAGCTTTTGGTCTAAAAATCAAAACTTCGCTCGAGAAAATAAAAGCTTGTCTGTCTGCATTAGAGCAACAGCAGAATCAACATCAATTGCATTGGTGTCACCGTTTGGGCATCTTGGTTATGTTTCTGGGTGCTTCTCGGTTAAACACGAATCACCACATTGGCGTCATTTAATAATCGGTGATTGATAGGGACTCTATGCTAGAATTTTCCAAGAAAGAAGTATAGAGAATCACAGAGCCATTTTAGAACAAGAAAAAAGAGCGATACAAAACAAATGGGATAAACTAAAATATGGTACTTTTGTATGTGACATAGATTTCACTTGTATTGGTTTTGTCTATCTTATTACTGAGACGTGAGAGTAGGAGGGCTCATGGCCAACGACTAACCAACCAAATGTGATCAGCCTCGATAGACAATGCATGAGAGTTATGATGACCCATCTCTTTTTTGGCTAGCTATTGATCATGGTGGTTGGTCCGTTGATATCACATTGCACATGCACATTATCATTGTACATGTGTATTTAACATTTAACAAATCTTTAGTCGTGAATTATTGGTTAGTTGTATCGCAAAAATAAAATTATATGTTTTCTTAAGAGTAAAGATTGATGTGGAGATACTTGTATTAGATGGAATGTGAAGTTGAAATACAAATAGTTATGCTAAAATGCATTAAATATAAGGAGATGTTGCTATCAAATAGCTTGGAAAAATAATAATGAGATTTTGTAGACGATTAGATCTATCTTTCTATTTTTTATACCGCACGAGGTAAACCTTTCTTTTGGCATCACATGTGGTGGCGGTGTTTTCTTTCTTTGAGTATCACACTTGGTGTGTTCTTTCACAAAACCAGCCGGTTCTTATGGAAAGTGGAGTTTTTATGGTGTGCAGAGCAGAGTTTAGAATTTTCTTCCATTTGCTCATTCTTTTTCTCCCCTCATGTGGTAGCATGTGAACCTTGACATCTCAATTACTAACTTTGACACGCCAGTGTGCTACAAACATTTATGTTATTTTCTCTTTTTATGACCATAAGAACTACTTGGATCTACAAACTTAAGATCCAATGTAGCTTTAAGGGGTAATGGTGGCAAGAAGATGATTTGCTCTTTGGCTACAGAATCAATCCTAGTTCCCTTTTAGTTTCTTTTATTGTAACTTCAAGACGAAATCACAAACGATTATTTTGATATTGAGACAATGCTAAACATGTCACATCTAGAAATGAAACAATTATTTCAGAAACTTAATTCCTGGTTGATGAATGATCAGCATCCCATTCTTGGCCACCTAAGCCATTCTCTTGACTGAATGATGGAGACAATGTTTGTCCTTCTTGTTCTTCTTTTCCCAGCTTTCCTCAAACCCTTTGGCTTTCTCACACATACCTTTGAAGATTGATACTCCTGCAAGTATCATCACATAGGTTCTTTCAGTACAGCTCAATACTTGCTTTCCCTAATTTGGTTAAACCACACAATATGAACAGATTACAAAACCTATTTAGCATTACATTCCATTATTATTAGCTTACCCCATTTGGTAGAGGATCTTGCTTGTCTTGCTCAAATTTCTGATCGGATACCAGAAAGGTGGAACAGCTAGAGCTTGATGCATTTTCTAAATCCATCTCAAGGCTTAACTAAAATTGGGTGGGAGGAAATTTAGTTATGAGAGAAGCTAGTTGTGGAATTGAGTAAGAGGTTATGTAACAGATTAACAAGCATATTTCCACTATTGGACTGCTAGAAAATTTCACCTGTAGAACCCGGCTCTCAAGCATAGCAACTCGCTCAATCAGCGTGCCTTTACAATGTACTTCTTCAATTGCAGATGACAGAGACTTGTAGGACTCACGATCTTGTGCAAGTTCACTGCTTTCGCAGGCGGCAGTAGTACTAGAACTAGAAGAATGTTTGGATGACAAGCAATGCTTCTCTTCCAGAAACTGCAGCTGCACCATCAAAATATATAACATAATGCATAGTTAGTTAGCTAGCTGTAATTGAACATTGAGAAGGTTACAGAAACTGTAAGTAAACCAGTCATTGTTACCAAACGATCAAGACGATCCATTCTTTGGAGAATAGGCATGGATGAACTCATTGCTAATTCTTTGCAGCTAAGTGACCAGAAAGGACCCTAGAGATTGATGGACTTATAGTTCATCAGAATATGGAGTCATGGACAACGTGATCCTAATGAAAGTGAATCACTTCAATAATGGAAGAAGGCTTTCAATGGCAACTACCTTCCCATACCTTTGTTATCTACTATGAGTCTATCATTATTTTTTCTTCTAGACAATGCTTATCTTATATATTCTTATCTCATCATCTCCTATCTATGCGCAACCACACGCAGCTTATATCGACTTCAAGTGAGATCCTCTACCTATTTTTAATTCAAGATTGAAAAAGGTAGTTCTTATTGTGATGCAGACCTCAATTTGCTATTGCTTTTGAGTTTTGACAGTACGGTTTGATAAAAATGCTGTCCTAAGTCCTAACCTACCTAAAGGGCCTTCATGCGATCTGATAATCAATTAACAAGGCAGGATAACCACAATTTTAATATTGCATTCCTACTGTGATAAAGAAGTGAAAGCAACAACATTGTAAAAATAAAACATCTCATCTGTAGAGTAAGAGAAACATAAAGAGTATTCCGACACAGAACGGCATTCCAACCACTGTGGCAGAAATGAAAATTTAGTCAAAACAGACATCTCGATCAGTACAATTGGTAACAATTCATCCCTGATATTTTAATTCAAATATGAAGGTGGCAAAAAACTGCTGCACTCTAGCTTGCTGAAAAACATGATCTTCGCTTTATAAAACTATATGTAATTTTCTACCACACAATATGGTTTACAATGTGGATAGTATGTAATACTAGATCTGCATCCATCCCCAGTTTCACGCATGTTGTTATATCAGTTCTTGTCAAAAACACCTTTTGAATTATCTTTATCGAATGGTCGAAGCAGACCATAAGTGACCGCCATGGCGATCCAGCCTCCAACCATAACTCTAATTGCAGATATCCGAACAGGTGAACCACCCATACGAGCTCCAATAGCTCCAAACAAAGCTAGCGCTATTGATGTGACCACCACAACCACCATCATTCTCACTAAGTTTTTAGAAATAAACATGGCTGACAGTAAAGGCACAAGTGAACCGCACAGAAATGCCAATGCTGAGGCTGAAGCTGCCTTGTGAGGGCTTGGCAGTGAGTCCTCTTCATCAGTTTCTTTGATTTCAAACGTGTTAATCTTTGTTGGTATCTTCTCGGTTGGCTCATCAGTTGGTTTTTCAGATGAGCTTGGTCTTCTTGTAGGTGTCAGTTCGACTGATATGGTGAAACTTGATTCAGGGATATTAAGCTTAACCACCTTACCATTACCATCTCTCTCCCTCAACACTGTGTTTAAAGTGCTGCTGCTTTGGTTTAGAGAAACTTTCTCGATATCTCTTTGAGTCGAAACAGAAACATACTCCCCCACGGCCATGCTGCAAGCTCCTGCAACAGCTCCAGCTACTCCGGAAAGGATCATCGACCAACGATCATCATTCACTGCACCAACACCAAGCATTAGTGATGTTGTTGATAACAGCCCATCACTTGCGCCGAGGATAGCAGCGCGAAGCCACTGAGCTCGTTGCACTTGCTCACTCCTTGTTTTATAGTCTTGGCCAGTGCTTACAGGAAGCTCGTGCTCAACACAGGTTTCAACAGAAGCCATGGAAAGAGATGGAGAGACTTATGCAGAAATCAGACAAGGGGAGTGTGGCTTCTGCAAATTGACACAAGCTCAATGAGAACACGTGAGCTTTTAAGGAAACAACCCAGACAAAAACTGAGGACTAAGTTCCCATGTTCAATGAATAATGGAGACAAATTCCCTTAGGTGGTATCGTCGAAAATTACAAAGAGCTAACCGTTAACGTTTAGGGTTAACGTTTAAACCAATGCTATGATTCTATTCAGTTTTCTAATACCGTAGAAAACTAAATGATCAAATGTTCATGTGTTTTACTTTGCTGGCTCAACATAACTTGGAACTAGGGAATGCAAAACCCTTTCTTGTCTTTCTTTGTTCATCCTCATTGCTTTCTAAGGCAAGATTCTTACCTAGTCTGCTAGGCTTCTTCTTGATCCTATATGATTGTCTTTTTCCTTTATCCCATCCAAAAGCCAATTACTTTATTGGTTGTGTGTCTTGCAGAAGATCTACCCTGCAGATGAAATTCAACCCAAAATTGGTCCCCTCTTTTGTCAAACAGCAGCAATTAAATTCTCATCAATATTCTTTTGCATCAGTTTGTGGCTTTGTTTTGGAATGAATGGAATATACAGGGACACCATACATCTTCCATAATATGAGATTCATTTGTTTGCAGGTAGTTACAACAATGATTCATATTTCTGATTCCTTCACATAAAAAGGAAAAGAAAGGGAATGTATATTTTTCAGAGATTATAAGTCTAGATGGCTGTTAATGCCTTACTGGCGAGATTTTGAACCTACCGATAGCCATCCCTCTTGTCTTGCTCCTCAGCTTCCTTGTTAGCCGCCTGAACAGATTTGAACCACAGGAATGCCTGCATTTAAGATTCATGTTAAGAACCCAGGAAGGTGATTAAGTTGTATCATTATCGATTATGCTCATCCGTAGCCTGTAGTGTTGGTATGTTGACATTTATAATATTCAGCTTATGATAACTATGCAGATTAAGTTTATCCGCAGATCTGATAACTATGCAGATGGTCAACTTCTACTGAGGCTACAAAAGTAATAAGAACTGGAAAAAAAATATTCAAATTGACAAATTGATAAATTCTATGCTGAGGAACTCAAGTATAAAAATGAAGAAATAAAGCCTTGAAACAAGAAAGAAGTGACCTAAAGAAATAGAATGACTTACAGAAGTGGGAATGCCGGTAAATGCGAAAAATCCAAGCACTGGAGCATAAAATATGCTGTCTGAGTACAAAACTCCAAAGACAGGCTTATCGTTCACATACTCAAAAACAGAACCTATCTGCAATGCAGCATCAATTTTCCTGTTATATGGCATTAGAGCATATGCGGAAAGGACCATTAATCAAAAGGATTAGAAGGAGCTTACTGCAGCAATTGCAGTCACAGCCGAGGCAAGTAGATAAACATAAAATGGAACCTCAAATCCTTGTTCTAAATCATCTTTCTTTCCTTCGCTCTGGGCCCAAGGAGGGGGCTCCTCAGAATCTGGTCTAGCCCAAGGGGGAATTTTCTCATCAGACTTGCTTGACTTTGCAGAACCTTTGGTGACAGCAGAAACAGAAAACCGATAAGACGACCTCTTGGTTTGAGACCTATAAAGGCCTTGGTTTATACTTGCACTAGTTTCCAGGATTTTGTGTCCAACACCCATGAAAGATTTCGGTAATGGTGGATTATCATTTCTGCATGCATGGTTTACATTTGGATTGCATGAAACCAACAATGTTGCAGCCATACTTTCCTCCTCTTCCTGTTCTCTTTCTACAACAAAGAAGAGGTAAAATTTAGTGGCTTGAACTTAATAATCTAGAAGTAGTTGCCCTAGAGGAAGATTGTAAATCTCTTATGCACCATTCTATTACGGATAATCAATAGCATAATCAGAATTAAAATTGTGTATGACATAAGTACCTCCAAGTAATACATTCCACTGTGGTGGGAGTCTCATAAGCTCTTTGCAACACAAACTCTATCATGTCTTTTTTTACTTTAACTCAAAAACCTTGAATGAAAGTTTCACTTAAAAGACTATGTATAACAGAATTACATGCATTCAACACATGGTTATGCAAAATATACATTATGAGCCCAAAACCAAATGAGATAAAACTCGCATTCATAATTGTCTAGAAACAGACATATTTTCACCATTCTGCTTCAGTAAAGTTGAAGATACAAGGTTTCTCCTTTACATAGGCTTTGGTTATCCCCGAACTATACTTTTACAGATGCATTACATTGTATATATACACCAACATACCATTCGTCTTAATTCATGGATACATAAGCAGCAGCATTCTTTAGATTCACCAATGAGGATTCAGAAAAAGAGACCAGAGCTTGATTTAGAAAAAAAGAAGAGAGAGAGAGACCAGAGCTTTAGTCCAATTTATGCAATTCAAAAGAGCGTTGCTTTTTTTCAGTTTTTTTTTTTTTGGCCATGGAAGCTAAAGAAAGCTTTTTTCACAAGCAAAATCCAGCTTCCAAAGAGACCCAGGAGACTGAAAACTCTATTGGACACCTAAACAATAAGTTCAGTGATTCAAATGAATTGGGCAGATGAGTTTTCATGGATTATGTGAACAGTTAAGCTCAGACCTGAATCTGGGCAGCCAGCAGGTTGAAAGGGCAATCTTGAACCAAATTGAAAATGATGATTTACAAGAAACAAAATGATTGCTGGAAATATTGCAATACAGAGAAGAAGATACGAGAGGTGAGGAGAGGAGAGCTTACCTCAAACTGTGTTGTTCTTCTGTTTTGTTTTGTTTCCCAAATGACACTCTCCCGGTCTCCCCTCACTCTATCTTTAATTTTTATTTTCTCTTTAATTTCAGAGAAAATTTCAGTCATATTGGTTCATGTGTCTTCCACTCTTCCTCACCTTCATCTACTGAATTTAATTTTTTTTTTTCCTGTTTTACTCCTTCCACTAATTTGGTTCGTCAGTTGGTCATATCATTCTCAAAGTAATGGAGGCATGTGTTCAACTTCTTTATAATATCTATATAGCTATGTTTCATGAGCCTAAATGTTTTACATTAACATAGAGGAATGAAGAACCGTACTCTTCAATCTTCTTGAGTGTGACTTTCAACTTATTTGTTTACCATAATACATCTTATTTTTACCTGAATTTGTTTCAAGCATTTAACAACAAATACCATACATCTTGATTTCTACAGTACACAACATAGCACACTACATCATAATGCTCAGCATTGAAAAGGACACTTATCAGATAACTAGTCCGGAAATGTTATCCAATATAATCCTTGACCAGTTGTGAAACCAGGTGCTTTCCGAAGTTCCAAGAATCCAAGCCTTATTGAGTGGAAAATATCTTTAAGCAATGATTCTTGTACGATACCCATGATCATGCTTGCTTTAAGTAAATTACATTATCATTTAGAGATTCTAAAATTCATGGTAATCATAAGTTCATAACAATGATCATACTCACCATCATTGTCAAACTCACTTGTACATGATGCTACAATGTGCTAAAGCGTTTTTTTTTTCCCGTTAGAGAAAGAAATAGTTAGCTTAATTAATGATGATATTATAACCATTGTACTTCTCTTTTCTTAAACCATGCCAGATATCTCATCCAAAGAAGGGCAACAGACTTAGCTAGTGATCAAATGAGCATCCTCACTACAACAACGGAAACTGAATACACTAGCCTAATTTGCATAGACAAGTCAATTTCGATTGCGTTCATAGTTAATGTTAATTAGACATTAACAACCGTGATCTTCATTTAGATTTTGAAGAGTCTGTCTCTCAAGTCTCAATGATAATAGAAGATAGCATCATGTGATTACATAAGTACATATGTTGTTTGAATTCATCATATTGTGCAAGTCTAAACCTGAATGATAAACAATTGTACACCATTGGATATGGGTCATCACATTGATAAGCACCTATTATTGGATTGTGATCTATCACATGATTCCAACAAAGCAAAGTGGTATCCCTATAGCATGGTACCAATATATTCTATATGAAGAATAGAAGGTGATGATGAGAATGTGATATGTTGTTTAATGTTTTGAGCATTATTCTTGGGAAATTTTGGACCTATATATGATTTACAGCTAATTGCTTACTCATTCCAAATACTCTTTTGTCTTCTACAAAACTATCCATCTAAATTAATTTGGGGAAACTTAATTCATTTTTCTCCTTTTCTTGAGGTACTCAATCTCTGTTTAGGTAGCAAGAAACTTTATAAAATGAGCATTGCATCATTTGCATGTTAATGTGTAGATTTTTTGAGCTTTTATATGCAATTTTAAAGTATCATTTCATTGTCAAATTGATATATAGTAAGGTCCATATGGATTTGCATCCATAATGAAAAAGAAGACATTGCCAAACAAATCCTATGTGGGGTGAATTATTCATTATTGCAGAGCAATTTTATAGGCATAAACTCACGGATGGCAAAATTGCAGAGGGTAAAATCATTATGAATTGCGGTGGTGATTAAGATGTTGGTTATGGACTTGTGGGTTATGATGATGACGAAGTCTGATACTATGATGCAATGCCATTTCCAGTTCCATTTCCATTTTCTCGTTGGTTAGATCATGTTGAAATACTAAGAAAAATAATCACTTTTGCTGTCATTCTGTACTGGTCATGTTGGATATATAAGTTGAAAACTTCAAATGAATGATGTGGTGATTGAAATACATGATTGCATTCCCATGAAATAAGAATGGCAAACCTAATAATAGAGTATGCATGATATGGGAGCCCTTCTAGTGAGGACCCTTAAGTTGAGGACTTAGTGAGGACTTTTCGGTTTGTGGTTTAAAAGACCTAATTTTCGATCACATTTTGACATCTTATCCGTTCAGTTTTTAGATTTATATGAGTAGATCATTTCTACAAATTTTCATCCAAATTGGTGTTCGTTAAGATAACAAACTAAATCAAATTAATGGACGAACCAAATCTGTCAAATATGAACCGTTCAAGTTTATAATTGATAAATCACACTTACGAATGTCTTAACAATTTTCAATATAGTTGAAAATTTGAAGAAATGATCTACTCATAAATACCTATAAACTGAACGGTCAAGCTGTAGATAAAAGATCGAAAGGTGGGATAAGCCGAAAAGTCCTCACCAAGTCCTCACCAAGTCCTCAACTTAAGGGTCCTCATTAGAAGAGCTTATAATATAACATATTTTCAATTTACTAATTTGAGATTCAAATTTTATATCCGTTCTTAAACACAAAATAAAATCGAACGGAAAACTCAATCTTTAGCCATACGAGTTACTGAGTTAGAGTGTTTATATCTTCATAATTATGATTATGTTTATCGAACGAACTTACATTGCTGACTATTGACACCAACAAATAAAATGGACTACTTGGCTAATCAAAAGATAGAAATGAGTTACTTATATTAGGTGAGTGTTCTAGTAGATATGATTAACAACGTGAAAGTAATACAACACTAATTACTTGGTAAAGTAAAACTGATAATGATAATCAGGTGCTTAGTTGCTTCAGTGCTGCACCCCACTGTTCTATATGCCCCCTCTCCCCTTTCCATTATAGCTGTTGAAACAACAAAGATCACTTTTTTAACGGTCTCAAGGTTCAGGACTTCAGGCTTTACTTTTAAGCCTGGTTTCTTTGGGTGACAATGGTGGAGTGACACTATGGCCTATGGGTTTGGTTTTGTTTGCTCCAAAAGCAAATAAAAATCCCCTTCTCTCTCTCTCTCTC
>NC_020491.1:7474370-7501422 GCF_000184155.1 Fragaria vesca subsp. vesca
CAGTTTCTCTCTGAGCCAATTTACCTATACATATTACACACACACACACCTCAAGTAACAAAAGCACAGACCTTTCCTTCTCTGTATATAAAAACCCATCTCCTACCTCTTTTCTATCCAAACTGTTTTGGTCCAATACATTATATACTTATCGCTTTTGAGAAAGGTTTGGACTTGGGACACTTGAACAAAATGGCTTCTTTTTGTTCTGTTTGGAGAAGAAGCAGCATTCTTTTCCTGTTGCTTTGTGTTCTTGTTGCTCAAATTAGTACTTGTTTTTCATCCAAGGTAACTACTTTGATTCTGGACTTGGTTGTTTTCTGGGTTTTTTTTTTTGTCTTGGTTTCTGGGTTTGATTTCTTGTGCTGGGGTTTTAGGTGTATGTGGTTTATATGGGAAGCAAAAATGGTGAAGACCCAGATGAGATTTTGGCGCAAAACCATCAAATACTCGCTTCTGTTCATACAGGAAGGTCAGTTTTTTGCTTTAGTACTTCATTCAAAAGCAAAGGTACTTACTTTTTCTCTCTTTGGCTTTTCTGGCATATCTCTGATTGTGTTGGGAATTGTCTTTAATGGTGTTGAACAGCATAGAGGATGCTCAAGCATCTCACATTCATAGTTACCGACATGGTTTCAAAGGCTTTGCTGCAAGGTTGACTGATCACCAAGCTTCCCAAATTTCAAGTAAGCTCCTCGATCCATTTCCGGATATTATAAGTTGAAAAGGTTCATGGATTTGTGAATAATCATTTTACTTTGACAGAGATGCCTGGAGTTGTTTCGGTTTTTCCCAACTCGAAAAGGAGTTTGCACACTACACATTCTTGGGATTTCATGGGTCTTCTGGGTGAACAGACCTTGGAGGTTTCCGGATTCAACATCAAGAACCAAGTAAATGTCATAGTCGGTTTCATCGATACTGGTAAACACTAAGCACTCAAACTGTACTTAGTACTTTGCTCTTTCTTTGGGGAATTTGTATTATACTATTAAGGTATGAACATGTCACAAGTTGTTGCTATCTGTATTCACATGAATATGCCATAATTTGTTGCTTTATATATGCTTGAACATGTGCTTTGCCTCTGGTTTTTTTGATATGGACTGTTTATTAGACTAATGTAATTTAAAGGAAAGAGAAATATTGCTTTCTCAATTGTGTTGACCGCCTAATCAATGCAGGAATTTGGCCGGAATCTCCAAGTTTTAATGATGCCAACATGCCTCCAGTGCCAGCTAGGTGGAAGGGGGTTTGTCAATCAGGAGAGGCATTCAATTCTTCAACTTGCAACAGGTTCACATTGTATTGAATTTAGTTTATTTAAACAAAAACTATTGACTGGTAATCTCAAACTGATTAGAACTTTCTCAATAGAAAAGTGATTGGAGCTAGATACTATAAGTCCGGTTATGAAGCAGAGGAAGATTCAGCAGACACAGTGGCATTCAGTTCTCCAAGGGACAGTGCCGGTCATGGCAGCCACACAGCCTCTATAGCTGCTGGTCGTTATGTGTCAAACATGACTTATAAGGGATTGGCATCTGGAGGAGCTAGAGGAGGTGCACCAATGGCGAGAATTGCAGTATACAAAACTTGTTGGGACACTGGTTGTTACGATGTTGACTTACTTGCAGCTTTTGATGATGCAATTAGAGATGGGGTTCACATTCTATCTCTGTCTCTCGGCCCTGATGCGCCTCAGGGAGACTATTTCACTGATGCCATTTCTGTGGGGTCATTTCATGCTGCTAGGCATGGAATTCTAGTGGTTGCTTCCGCTGGAAATGAAGGAAACCCTGGTTCTGCAACAAATCTTGCCCCGTGGATGATCACTGTTGCTGCAAGTTCAACAGATAGGGATTTCACTTCTGATATCGTTCTAGGAAATGGTGTTAATCTCACGGTAAAGCTGTTTACCTCTTTCTGTTGGAGAGATTGGTTCATGATTTTGTGACTTTTGCTAAGCCTTATGTAAGTTCTCAATAATTGATTAGGGTGAAAGCCTCAGTGTCTTTGGAATGAAAGCCTCAGCAAGCATCATTTCCGCCTCTGAAGCCTTTGCAGGGTACTTCACTCCATATCAATCCAGGTGAATCAAAAGGTACTTGGAACTGAGTCCTATATAGATATCATTACATAAGGAAACCTTAAGTAACTCTACTCCTTTCTTACCTGCAGTTATTGTTTAGAAAGTTCCTTGAATAAGACCAAGGCCAGAGGGAAGGTTCTGGTCTGTCATCATGCTGAGAGTTCAACAGAGTCAAAGCTTGCAAAAAGTGTGGTAGTTAAAGAAGCTGGTGGTGTCGGGATGGTTCTTATCGACGAGGCAGATATGGATGTTGCCGTCCCATTTGTTATCCCTTCAGCAATTATTGGAAGGAGGACAGGAAAACATCTTCTATCTTATATTAATCGCACACGGTTAGTTTTGAAAACTAAGCATGAAAATTTACTAATTTAGGTGTGCAGTGTTTTAGTTTTAGTATTTAACCGATTTAGACCACTGTGCGCAGCCGACCAATGGCGAGAATTCTCCCTGCAAGGACTACACTGGGATTGAAACCCGCACCTCGTGTTACAGCATTTTCTGCAAAAGGTCCCAATGCTTTGACACCACAAATTTTGAAGGTAAACTATAATGCCACAATGTGATGACTGGCTTTTCTAATTTATTAGTTCCATAATTTATGCTGCACCATGATAAATGGTAATGTAAACAAACTTGTTATTCTGCTTTTGTAGCCTGATATCACAGCTCCTGGACTGAACATACTTGCATCTTGGTCCCCAGCAGTAGCTGATAAGCAGTTCAACATTCTTTCTGGTACTTCCATGGCTTGCCCACATGTAACAGGAATTGCCGCCTTGATAAAAGCCGTTCATCCTTCATGGTCCCCAGCAGCTATTAGATCTGCGATCATGACTTCTGGTAAAATTATCTCATCTCAAAGATAAAAGTTAACACACAAAACTCTGTTCTTGGTTTCTCAAACATGTTTAGTTTTCACGAGTTCTAGGACAATTCTTTGGGTACTTGTATATATTATTCTTAATGTGATGAAGTTCTCGAATCAGTAGTTTTATGTCCTATCTTGTATTGAAGTCTGACAACAAATGAACATACAGCTACTCTTCTGGACAAGAAGCACAAGCCGATTATAGTGGACCCTGAAGGCAAAAAGGGTAATGCATTTGATTATGGCTCAGGCTTCCTGAACCCAACCAGAGCACTTGATCCGGGTCTTGTCTATGATGCACAGCCAGCAGATTATGTATCATTCCTTTGTTCAGTTGGATATGATGAGAAGTCATTGCATCAAATCACACTAGACAACAGTACATGTGCTCAGGCATTCAGAACAGCAACTGACCTCAACTATCCATCTATCACTGTACCAAATCTCGAAGGGAACATCTCAGTAACTAGAACAGTTACCAACGTTGGGAAGCCAGAGAATATCTATAAAGCCGCTGTGTCCTCACCTAAAGGAATCAATGTAACTGTCATCCCAAATCGACTTGTCTTCACCAGCCTCGGCCAGAAGATAAGCTTCACTGTGAATTTTAAGGTGGTTGCTCCATCAAAGGGATATACATTTGGGTTCTTGTCATGGATGAGTGGAAGATCGAGGGTTACCAGCCCTCTGGTTGTCCAAGTTGCACATTCAAACTCAGGGCTGATGAGATAACAGCCTAATGGAAAAGTTAAGTTAGCTTTAGGACATTGATATTCGTAGTTCAGATACCAAAACCTTACACAGTAAGATGCCAATGCAGAACCAAGTGAAGATTAGTATTCCAAGTTGCCTATAGTTAAGCTTGAAGATTGATTGATTACCAGATTATTTGTTTTTTCTTTGGCCTATATGAGCAAATGAAAGAAAGCTTATTTTTGTTAGTGTCCTGCCTTGTGGTTCAAGTTTTATGTATAGCACCAAACTTTGATAGTTATCATGTTTGATGTTCTGTGCCTTGCTTGTTTTGTCCTCATCATTTTTCTTTGCTTTGCTTTCACTGAAGCATGAAGCTCCATATGTGTATGTGAGTCGATCAAATATAGAAAAAAAAAAATGAAAAAAAAGAAAAAAAAAAGGAACTGCATTCCATTTGACAACAATGGGCAACAACAAAATATCTAATCAAACATTATACGTGAGGCAGTCAAATACATATTACGAGTTCCTGAAAGGAACTGGATACAATCTTTTTGAAGTTTAACAATAACTGTTCCCTAATCTATGAGACTTTATATCATATTATACATGTTGCCAATAAATCATACACAATGATACAAAGGCATAAACTATGATGAATGCAGACCCTGGGGGTGCAACTCTGAAGGATCAACGAGGCCTTCCAACACAACAAGCTGGTCCAAGAGTGCAAACTTCTCCTCCTCAAGGGTCTTAACCTCTTCCTCAACATCTCGTAGATCTTTCCCCACAGCAAAACTCTCTTCCTCCATCATCAAGTACTTAAGCCTTAGCTCACGATACTTGCTTCCAGAAGTAGATGAATCAGGCAACGAATTCGAGTTTGACCTCTCTGATTGCTGTACCATTGGAGAAACTTCCCTCTTCAAGTTTCTTTTCGATGGTTTGTTCCCTGCTTTCACAGGAAGAGAAGGTGCCCCATTTACATCATTCCCTTGTACCTGAAACAAGGGGCCTTTCTGGGCTGTGACTTTCTTCTTCCGTGACTTGGGAATCGAAAATTCATCCGAAAGGGGAATCTTCGAATCCTGCATTCTCACCGGATGCTGCAATGCAGAGCAGATGCATTAGAAATCGCAGCAAACCATTTGGTTCCCTAACAACACATCACCATAGCTCAGTTCAATGCATAGTTCAAATTTGGAGTGCCAAAGTTTCCAACTTTCAAAGTCAATTAGCTGATAAAATCATAATGGGCTCTGAGAAATTCCTAAATTCATACATATAACACAAACCCAAATATCAGTTATGCACAACCCAATGCTAGGCTCAATTTCACACAAAAAAAAGCTTCAATCTTTCCTCCAAAACCCAAAATACCACAATATCGAATGAAACCCTAAACATCTAATTTCATCGATTCACCGTAAATTGGGAATTCAAAATCAAATTCTTGAACAGCAGAACAAAGTAATTGATCGAACAACTGGAAATTGGGGGCGGAGGAGGAAGCACATACCTGAACCTGAAGAGGTGAAGATTGGGGGTTTTAGGCAGAGCTTGGCTGTTGTTGATGCGGTTGCGTTTTGGGTTTCTGTTTATTTGTTTTAGTTTTAATGGCTTAATGCTATGCAAGACGGACGGTTTGACTGTCGACCTGTTTTGGGTGGTCACCATGATTATGGAAAACCCAACTTGATTGGAAGTAACAAGTCCAGTCACTGCTTGATCAATTTTCTTCCAGCTATTTGCCTATGGCTAATTTTTTTTTTTTTTTCAATATGAATTTCAGAAACAAACATAAAAATAATTAAATTATAACCATAACCGAAACCCAACATGTTTTGATTTGATAACAGAAGTTTTTCATTTGTGAGTTGTAGGTTGTGAGTAAGACTTGTATGAGACTAGTTGTTGTAATTTTCGTTGTTGGTGTAATAAAAATGAAATCCTCACAATTATGTGTCATCTCCATGATTCCATCCTATATATTGTAGCATGCAAATAGGATGCAAAACAATTATATCATGTTTGATACCACGGTAGTATTCATTTATTAATTCTTGGATGCTTGTATATAAGAATTCAGGACTATGTAACTATTAATTGTTTATTTTATAGAATATTGGAGGAAGCTAAAAAGATTTAAAATATTTTGGATTCTCCCATATATGAAAATATAAAAACAAACAAAAGCGTCATTCAAATTCTTTTCATTATGAACACAATCATCAAGATTTATAACAAGAGATGGTATTGTAAAGAATGCTAGAGATGAACTAAACTTCCGTTTCTTTGGTTGAATGAATGGAATTTTTTTAGGAAAAAAAATAAAAAATTCTTGTAGACTGAAGAAACAATGATTACATAACCTTTGTCTGAGACAAAATTAAAAGTTCTGGTTTGATCTGTAACTTTATTCACATCTTGTATCGGAGATTGCTAAATTTTTAATTTTTTCTGACCATTAATACAATTGATATGTATTGCAATTGTTCTAATTATTAACGAGGGCGTGTTAATTATATAGTACTTGTGATTAACCTTTGGTCTATAAAATATCAAAAAAGTATGTGATGTCGAAGCAGAGCCAAGTAAAATTGCAAACATAAATAGTATGAATTAGGATAACAAAGAACTGCTCCACAGCCATTACCATTTCGCATGAATTGCCTCTATTTAGCAGAGGTGGAAGCAGCTTCAACAAGAGCCTCGAGTAGTACATATCCAAAGCTAGAAGCATCATCCTTCAAGCTTCCATTTGCCCCAAGATGACTTATCCATATGTCTATCTTGTAAAATTGAAACTCTTCCCACAATCCCACCAGCCAGTCACTCTTTCTCCCAATCTCAAAGCTTGGCAAACTGAGAAAACTGAAGCCAACCTTCGCTCTTTGTTCTGTATGGTATCACTACTAATCAACAACGATAATAATCGATGACCATGGAAAGCTAGTAAATCTCTGGTAAACACTCACATACAAGTGATACAACCCAACTATCTTCCAATCTGTGTTTATGATCTTAATAAACTTTGGCCGCCACGCTTCTATAAGCAGCACAATTTGTGCACCAGAAAACTTTGTCTATGTATAGTTCACTCCCACATCGAAGAAAATAGAATAATAACTCACAACAGTGGAAGGATAACTGGTTTGTGCACTGTTGACCCATATTGCTTGGTTGGCTGCACAACACAACTTCTTCTTCTTCTTTTTTCATTTGATTTGCAGATAATGAAAAGGAAAGCGATATATGTATGAAAACTAATGAAGATCAGGAATCAGAAAGAGACATTTTATAGAGGTAATCTACTCTAGCTAACACGATTCTCAGATCATGACAAGGAAAGCAAGATATCAGAAATTATCAAGCCTATGTCATTCTAACAACATTCCTAGCTTGGTGGTGGAATATATTTAAAACGAAGGGTGGATCTAACTGAAATTGGTCATTCGATAGGGACAACACATTTAAAACCAAGCGTACGAGTGCATGGAAGAGTTTGAGAATTTTTGTATATCCCATTACGAGATTGCTGAAATTCAAACACTCATGGTATGTTGTAATAGCAAGTGAAGAACTTACACAAAATTGTTTACTGAATATGAAAATGAGCACACAGAAAAGAGTATACAGCAAAGAAGCAAAGGAAATTGAAAGGAAGAGAAAACAGCTTGTATTGTATTGAAAGTAATTTTACAAGATGATGATTGATGCAGACAACAGTGCAATACAATCCATATATACAAAAGGACAAGAAGAAATTGGGTAAGCACTGTTGCCAGCTATGGAGAGGCACGTGTAAGGCCATGATCCTTTCTTCTTGTTCTTGGTCACGAATAAGGATTGTTGTATATGTGCTGTGAGGTTGTTGGGAGATAAAGAATGTCTGCATTACTCAAAAATGCTCAAGATCATCTGTTCATTTGTGAGCCACGCGCTTGTTGATCAGCTTCAATACTCTCTGAGGCTACAACTTCTTGTTGATTTATGCCTTCATTACCATATTCATCAAGTGCACTGAGTTCTATCGGCTTAACAGAGATAACTCTAAAAATGTTCATTTTGTTGTGGAGAATCATGAATAGAAAGTAATCCCAGTACTCTAAAATTGTCATTTGATCATACCTATACTCATTATCATCCATACTCCTGTGTCAATACTCACCAAACTCTCTAGTAAGTTGAAAGATTCCTAGACCTTCCCTTTGAAATTTTCCTGCCTACTTCACTGCCATCACTAATGAACTGCTAAACACTACCCCATAAGTTGCAAACAATACTCCATTTAACCATGATTGAAATTAAAAGGTTATCAGAAACCGAGTGAATACACTTTTCTTGTATTTGTTGTTTCACTTTTGTGCTTTAAAAGTTTAAAATCAAGGGTAGGTATACACAATGAACACTAATAAACATGGAAAGTACATTCGATCACCACCAAATCAAGCGTGTCCAGCCATGACCATATTGCTCATATACAAAACTACTCCCAGTTCCCATTGCAAAAATAACCTCAATAGCTCATGAACTATATAAATAAGTTTGGACCTAAATTGAAGAATGTTCCTTCTAGATTAATTATGTGGTCGATCATATATATAAAATCCACCAAAAACACCCTGAAAATCTTGTGGGTTGACTACAACCTGCTTAACAGTACAATGCTTTGGAAAATTAAGGCAGTTGATTAACAAATACCCTAAAATTTGGACAATTTTAAGAAGAAAAAGAAATAATTCATGTAGAATACTGTATTGACATGATGCCAAGCAGGGTACGGCACATAGTATATTTCAATTTGGAATAAAGTAGCATCTGTATTTTCTTTCCAAAACTTAAAGAATTCAACCACTTTAGATAACAATTATTATGGTTGTAGAGATCGACGTGCATATGCAACCCCTTCAACAGCAATCTGGCTTTCCCAGTCACTGATTGACTGATTTTGGGACATTCTTTTAATCGGTGAAATTGAACTTTAACTCAAAATATTATCTCTAATCTGTAAAAGAATGTATGATTGTTACAAAGCCAAATTAAAGAGCACCACTACTAGGCTGGCAATAATCCCTTTTTGTTTCTTGATGTGTGAATGCATGGTGTGTTTGTGACTTGTGAGTGGAAAATTAATCTGCATTATTCCCTTGATCATCATGATCGATTATAATCATTCGCTTTTAGAGTATGTTCATATTAAGATCAACTAGCGGATACAAATTTACCGACCATCCTTATTTAATTTATTGACACATGCTTATTTTATTATCAAGAATAAAATCGATCAAACCAATTGAAAAGACATGTGTTAATAGACTAAAGAGTGTGGGTATTTTGATGGGCAATAAGGGGGTCGGTAAATTTGTATCCTCAACTAACAAAGCTTAGCTAGCTAGACTTGTTATTCATCACTGTGGGTATATTTTGATTTCGATTAAGATGAAAGAGTTTAGATTTTCTTGAATTGAAGGTGAAAGGGTGATTGTGTAGAAGACATGCATGTATAACGTGTGATAAACTGACAAACAACTTTCAGCAGCTAGCGTAAATTAATGATGGTAGATTAGTCGATTCATGATGAGTCAGTTCATGGCAAACATTAATTAAGAACAGGTTCTCAAAGGTAATGTTGAAGGTGACGAATAGAACCATGATGATTTTGGCGGATTCTATGGTAGACATGGAAAAACATAGAGCACTATGTACGGTGAGAAAATATAACATTTTTGGGTATATCTGGTGCAAGAAAATGAAAGATCAATGCATTCACATGCAGTATCCATGGGTGAAATATTTAGTCAAATGAATTCCTTCCTCTGTAGTTTCATACACATTACGTTTTAGAATTAGTCACGTTGGAAATGAACTAGCACTTGATTAATATAATTTGGTTTTGTTTAAAGTTATCCAGTAATGTAATGTATACGTATATTTTCTCATACATATGACATTGCTTGGCTAGTAATATTGTATCTGATTATTACCTCATGTGTAGTTAAATTTAACTATATTGCAGTTGATCGAGCTATATATCAAGCCTTTCTGTTGGTCTTGCACATTAGGGTTAATCTTTTTTCATTGCTTAATTGTGAGATTAATCAAACGTACCCTAGCAAATTGCTCTAGACAAATATACTAGAACATTTAGTAAAGGGATCAGCATTGCCATGTATATCAAGCTAGCTACGACTTCTTTTTTGTTGGTTTGCAAACCATGTTGAGAGGGTCTCGATCTCTCCCTCTCTCAATCACGGTTAGTAAATTCTTACGTATGCTTACATACATCATATGCTAATTACCTGAGATGAAGATTGGAGATTGGACTTCTGTAAATTAAACTAAGAGGAAAGAACCAAAAATCAGAAAACGAAGCAATTAATGTATATAAAAATGGGGAAATGAGGTGTCTGAATGATAGTGAAGGGTGCATGGCTGCGCCAATTTGCTAGATAAAGCTAAAAAAGCTTCAAATATACAATGTAGAATTTATCATCAACCTGACCCCAATCGAAATAGATAAACATGATTTTTCTCGTTAAAAATTCACACTTGATTAATAGTCTAACGCGAAAGTTCCGAGCTATATCACCGAAACCACCATTTTCAAAGTTCAAACACTTCGGTTTCTGGGAACATAACAAATCAGAAGACTAAATAAACAAAACGAAACACGTTGCAGGCTCTCAGCTGCGTTGTCTACAAATCTAAAAGCTTCTTCCATCTATATCCTCCTCTCGTTTTGATCTCTACATTGGTATGGTGATTCTGTTCCTCTCTCTTCTGTTGCTGCCGGCGGCGGCTATCACCGACGCGCACGAAGTGGAACACTACCAGTTCGGTCCCTTCAATCAAACATCTTACAACACGTTCACCCTCCTCGGCAAAGCCACGATCAACAAAGATGCTCTTCAGATCACGCCGGACACGGCCAACGGCAACTTCAGCATGAACAATAACTCAGGTAGAGTCTTATACAACCACTCCTTTGTCCTCTGGAACCCTGATCTCGACTCCACTACAACTTCACCGGACTACGTCGCCTCTTTCAACTCCTCCTTCCTCATTAACGTCTATCGTCCCAACAGCTCCGCTGCCCCAGGCGAGGGCCTTGCCTTTATCATAGCGCCGGATTTGACCATCCCGGAAAACAGCGCCGGACAGTATCTCGGTTTGACTAACTCCACCACCGACGGTGACGCCAACAACCAGTTGGTGGCAATCGAGCTCGACACTTTGAAGGAAGGGTTTGATCCGGACAGCAACCATATAGGGCTTAATATCAACTCCGTTAAGTCTAACGTAACGGTGCCGCTATGGGATTACGGAATCGAGATCGCTCCACCGGGGACGAAGTTTTACATGGTGTGGATCCAATACGACGGCGGCTCACATAACCTGTCGGTGTTCATGGCCAACCAGACTAGTGAATCGAATGCAGGGTTTAGTGGAGCGATCCGGCCCAGACCAACCATTCCAATTCTAACCGCCAACCTCAACCTCAAGGACATTGTGAATCAAAAGTCCTACTTCGGATTCGCGGCCTCCACCGGAAGCAACATCCAGCTCAACTGCGTGTTGAGGTGGAATCTAACGGTGGAGATTCTCTCGGATTTGGAAAGTGGAGGTGACAACAGTAAGGTGTTGAAGATAGCACTAGGGGTGGGTGCCGGGTTGGTTTTGGTGCTATTCTGCTTATTCGGGGCGGGTCATTATGTGTGCAAAAAGAGAAAGGCTAGGGCGTCGGACCCTAACATTTTGGGAGCCCTGAAGAGTCTTCCCGGAACACCGAGGGAGTTTAGTTACCGGGAATTGAAGAAAGCCACCAACAACTTCGACGACAAGCATAAATTAGGTCAAGGTGGGTTTGGGGTGGTGTACCGAGCTGTGTTAGCTAAGGAGAACAACCTTGAGGTGGCGGTGAAGATGTTCTCTAGGGACGAGGTCAAGGGCAGGGACGACTTTCTGGCCGAGCTCACCATCATTAACCGTCTCCGGCACAAACACCTCGTCCGGTTACTCGGTAAGTACTTCTCGTTGTTTTTTTTTTTTTTTAATATTTAAGATGGCTTAGTCTTTGAAATTATTTTAAAACCCACGTCCATGCACGATTAACAATATGAATCACATGTGTATCTACTGCTCATAGTGCATGCTGAAATTACTATAATGTTTAGGGTGTGACATGATGAAATATGGGACCTAATGTGCAATCATCACCAACCTTAGAGGATAAAGACTAAATGGATTTGCATCTTGGTACTAAAACTACTTATTCATAGATGCTATAAACATAATTATCGGTGAGTATCCGATCAACAAGGTCCATCTTGTGGGTGATGAAATTTAACATTTTTTTTTTGGGTCAAAGGAAATTTGGCTGATGGATCCCCACCTAACGAGAGGCACACGCCATTTCGACTCTTACCCTATAGTATTAGTATTTAGAAGACCAAAGAATAGTATTTAGTTGACCAAAGTAATTAAAAGACTATAGTATTTAGAGTATTCTGCAAAGTCAACTGTGAAAGCCAAAATGAAGGTTAAGAGTATTGGTCAACAGATGCACAGATCAGCATTCGATAAGATTTAGTAGGGGTTTAATCTTTAATGGGTTGTGATTGAAGAAAATAGTGCATTATTCCAATTAAGTTGAACCAGCTAGCATGAACATGTTTTAGAATGGTGAATTGTGTTTGATTGATTCATATTGTGACAAACAGGTTGGTGCCACAAGAATGGGATGCTTCTCATTGTCTATGAGTACATGCCAAACGGCAGCTTGGACAACCACCTATTCTCCGGGCCGGAAAACGCGACCCTAGGATGGAGCCAAAGGTACAAGATTGTCTCGGGTGTGGCCTCGGCCTTACATTACCTCCACAATGAATATGATCAAAGAGTAGTCCACCGAGACCTCAAGGCTAGCAACATAATGCTCGATACCCACTTCAACGCGCGTTTGGGCGACTTTGGCCTAGCGCGCGCCCTGGACAATGAGAAGACCTCGTATGCTGAAATCGAAGGTATCCCGGGCACGATGGGGTACATTGCCCCTGAATGCTTCCACACGGGAAAAGCGACATGTGAGTCTGACGTGTATGGGTTCGGTGCCGTTGTTCTAGAAGTCGTGTGCGGTCAACGACCGTGGACTAAAATCGAAAGATACCAATTGTTAGTGGACTGGGTATGGTCGTTGCATAGAGAAGGCCGTCTTCTCGAGGCCATGGACGAGAGGTTGGGCAAGGACTACGTAGTTGAGGAGGCCCAAAGGCTTTTGCTTCTTGGGCTGGCTTGTTCGCATCCAATTGCGAACGAGAGGCCCAAGACACAAACCATAATCCAAATCATGTCCGGGTCGGTGCCGGTGCCCCGAGTCCCACCTTTCAAACCGTCTTTTGTGTGGCCTTCCATGCCGGAAGGAGTGAGCAGCATTGCCAACACGAATAACACGACGTCGTCTTGGCCTCTCGGAATGTCAGCTTCAGATAGGTCTGAGTGGAGCCCACATTTGGACAGCAGGGATAGCCTGGACCGGTATGGAGGTGCAAGAATATATAGCGACAGTTCTTCATTGGTTTAAGATCAGGGTTAAGTGTTCTTCTCAAATCTCAACCAGGGTTCTTCTCATATTATTTATTTTTCCAGTCCATCATTTTAAATAAACATAGAAATTTCATAGTTTTTTTTTTCACGAAATTTCTTAGTTTTAGATTGGTTTCTCTTTTGTTTTTCACCAAAGGTGAATGTCCTATGTGTAATTGTACATTCTCTTCTGAATTTATAGATGATACAGATATTGATTGTACTTTTCTTCTTCTTTCCTTTTTTTTTTTAACCATACCTCTCAATCTTGCTATCTATCATGAAAATTAAGGACATTCTTGACTGATATAGGCTATGAAATTTACACTATTAAGGGATTCAAGGCTGCTATGTCATTGAGAAATTTGGTCATCATTTGATTGAAAAAACGATAGAAATGGACGATAACTCGATATAGATTTAACCAAATAACTCCTTCACTTCAAGGCTTTGTTCTTCCATACCACATATGGCCATTCATGCGTTACTCCGAGTGAAATATGTGTAACTTATGCACAAGAAGACTACTTTGCAGCTCATCAATGGTTAATCTCCTCAACAGAACACACTACATAATCAAATTTGGAGGTCATAGTCCTCAGAATCTATTCATTGATTTGAACCTCCCCCATCATTAGACTCCCACAGCTGCAGGGATCCCATTCTTCACCAGACTAATATTCCTTCGAAACCAAGAAATAAGCCTTGAGCATAGACCAATGATCATAGTTCCCCATCAAACTTTGGAATTGCTGACTGCTTTCTGTAATAATATTACTGCTACACACTATGAAGACTGTAATTCCCTCAGCTTCTTGTACTCTTTAGAATCCGGAAACTGATTCAGATCAATCACTAGAATAGCCATTTCCAAGTCTTTTTCTTCTTCTTGATTTCTCTTGCTATCACCCTAAGCTTTGGACACTTCAATTTAATTATAGTCTGTCAACTTTGATAGGATGAAGATAGCAGAACAAAGACAAGATCACAAGCCTATACAAGAGGACAACACTGGGATATATGACATTTCTGTTATCTTTCACATGTGATCAAGGAAGGACTGCATAACTGACATCTCTGTTGATTTGATTGGGATTTGGATTTTGGAGTATTATCTTGGAATGCAATGTTTGTCCATGCATGGTCCCTTCATGCAGTGGCAATGTGCATTGGTAAAAGCTTAACCCAACACTGGCCAAAACAGTAGGAAACTTTAGGACAAATCAATGAATGGTTTTACATGCAGAGACATCTTTTTGCATAACCAAGGAGTGAATGGAGGTAACCTATTTACATAAGTTCATTGGAGACCTTTAACTCTCCCTTTTGTTGGTGTGTAATTTTCATTTTATTTGTAGTTCCTCTTAAAACGAATAGAAATTTCCTACTTCATTGATTTCTTGTTGGATATCCTTTCCTTTCCATTTCATGTTATATCAGATGGCAAACCGCAAATAAGCTCAAGAACAGCTGATAAATACATAGAACAAATCCGATAAGACCATTCATACTTAGACATGATTCATTAACATAGGTATAGTTCTAGACTGAATTATTTAATTAACTTGTAAAAGGCAGGCCGTGACATATAATGCCAACTAGCTAGGATCGTCTCAGTCAATCAGGACTCCATGCGTACAAGTTCCAGAGCTTCACCAGCTTGCAGTTTTTTTATGATTCTGAGCTTCCTGTAGTCTTCAATAGTAAAAGGGACATATAGACGTGGATGCTCCGGATCAACAAATTCCGGAGGAGCTGCGACTGCTTCACCCTTTGGTCCCAACAGAAACGTAGCAATGGAGACTCGAACAGTGGCTTCCCTGCATTGTACTCTGTGCTTCACAGTGCAGAGCCTCCCGTTGCTCCATGCCTTGTGTAAATACCAACAAAAACAAGATGCATGTGAGAAAAAAAATCAGCACAAATTACTTGCAATATAATTTATATTTACCAATTTACCTACCTTAGCAACATCTCCAAGGTTGACAATGAGAGTGCCTGGACATGGATCAACGGGTACAAACACACCAGACTTGTCCATCACTTCTAGTCCTCCAACATTTTCATCATCTTGAAGAATGGTCAGAAAACCGGAATCTGTGTGTATCTGCACTCCAGAAGATCCAATGGATTCGGGAATGAAGTTGTACTTGTTAATCCTAAACTGGCAAGCCCATTCCTTCATAAAACCACTCCCCACTCCAAGACTCTCTGCCAACTTATGCCCTATATCCACTATCTGCTCATAAGTTGCTTCTGCATACTTCTCAATTACCTCTCTGCTCATTCAATAACATAAAAGTAAATTCAGCACACACTCTTGTCGTCTTGTTTAACATGTTATGTTATGTTGTCAGATCGTACGTAGCATATCTGTCCGATCATATACTTATTAGAATGTATCTATAATTCTATATCATAGTACTTTGCATTGTAGACTTCCTATTTTCTTCTATGTCTGTCGATTTAGATGATAGGCAGTCTATAATGAAGTTTCATCATTATCCAAAAAAACAAAATGTATCTATCAATTGAGCTACTGAACAGCAGAGGCTAGATTATCATCAAAATATGAACAATAAGTAGAAATAATGGAGTTAGCAGAGTAGCCATAGCTGACCTTTGGTAGGAAGAAGCCTCCAACTGAGAGCAGAAGTTCTGTATAGCCTGAGATGAGCCTAAGTCATAGAGACCCAAAGCCTCATAGAGAGGGTTGATCTCACTGGGTGCCATGTAGCCACTGCCAGCTATGACATCAGTGTTCCTCTTTTTTACCTCCATGGGCAGATCAAGAAGGGATCTGACCACTTTCTTCATCTCTGACATTAAAGTCAATGGGATCTTATGGTTGACTAACCTGAAGCAACCCCATTCCACTGATGCTTCCCTCAGCTTCTTGTACTCTTCAGAATCTGGAAACTGGTTCAGGTCAATCACTGGAATAGCCATCAAAGTTTCTTTCTTGGCTTTCTCTAGCTATATCTCTCTAAGGTTTGTGCAGTTCAGGCTGTTCCTGTTATAAACTTATAATCGAATAGGAATCTAGTTTGGACAGTTCAATTTGTAGTCTTTCAATCACTTTTCACAGTTTTCTTTGTTGGGATTGGAGGAACATCTTGGACTTCAGTGTCTGTCCAATTCTGTCTCTCTTATTTCCTGGATAGGTATTAGCTTAAACTAACACGCCGGCCAAAAAAAGCAAGAACGTTTTGCGCCAGGATTTCCATACGTTGCTTTTGATTGTCGTGCATTTTTCATTATTGTAATTTTCAGCTGTGAGATTTTTGGGCACGCAATTTCCATTCCACTCTTGTACCGTGTTGGATAAGAAACATGTTTAAACTGCAGAAGACATTTGAGTTGAAAAACGAGACCATATACAAATTAAGAAGAGTTTGACATTTATACACAAGATCAAGACTATACAAGTGTACAACTTATATCCTCCTAATTACTAATTAAATTACAACATCCTCATTCATAGTACAATGAGAAAAAGTGGTCACATCAAGATCCTACATGGTAATGGCACCTAGAACAGACAATCGATCTAAATCTAGTATGCTGATTTGGTACAGCTTGCTGAAGCCCTAGTTTACATTCCAAAATTCTGCCTACAGTTTTGAAAAACCAGTATTCCGGTATGAATTTTCCCACTGAGTGAAATGTTACATAGAGTGCCGGCCATCTCCTTTCTCTCTTGGTGGCCGCTCATCCTGGATATCTTCCAAATCTTCATCTTCTCCTCTCTTTCCAGCCTGTTCTTTCCAATAAGAAACCAGCTTTTTCAGTCGCATGATTTCTTTCGAAGATACATTCTTGCTTGGATCATTCACGATTGCCCGAACTCTTGATGCATACCTGAATCAACACAAAGCGATGAGTTGTTTTACATACAGAGGTATCCCTATACATAATCAAGAAGTGAATCAAAGTAATGCAAAACTAAAAACTTAAAAACTTGTTAATGAATAAAGAACATAACATACATTAGAGAATTGTAGGTCTCATCTATGTTTGATTCGGCAGGAGAGCAATTGACAAACATCAACGTTTTGGCATTACCACCAAGGGAATCACTCATCAACATTGTTAGTTTGTGGTTCCGGTAGGGTATGTGCTGTCCACCAGAAGATAAAGCACCAATCACGTCACCGAGTGCTGAAAGTGACTTGTTGATGCTTTGAGCTTCTTTGAGTTGATTGCCTGCAGAACCTGACTTCTTCACTCTCTCTGAACCCGCAAGATCCACAAAACTTAACTGCAAATAATTAAGTGAAAAAAAGATATTAGTAATAGCCAGGTCTAAAGTTTACATTCTGCTTCATTACAAGTAATTGTCAGATTCATTCAACATAACAAACAAAGGAAAAAAGTGATACCTAAATGCAAACAAATATGTATTATTTGTATGACTTGAAGGAGTATAGGAAAATATTTCCACATTTTATGCTGAATAATAGCATATACCTTTCCTCTAGCAACAGACTGTGTCTGAAGATTGGTACTTTCAATAATAACCGACACTATGAGATGAGATCTTGAACTTTCTTGATTCATTTGCGTGCCAGCTGTATGTCGTTGTTCAGATCCTCTCTGAATGACACTTTTCAGTTCTTCATGTGTTGAAATCGAAAGAACTGTTATATTTTCAAC
This sequence comes from Fragaria vesca subsp. vesca, assembly GCF_000184155.1. Lineage (NCBI taxonomy): Eukaryota > Viridiplantae > Streptophyta > Magnoliopsida > Rosales > Rosaceae > Fragaria > Fragaria vesca. Next base: position 7,492,268 of record NC_020491.1, read on the forward strand.
TGTTACCATTCCCTAGCACCAGAAAATAACTATTAATATCAACCTCAAACATGTATGAAGAATTCAAATATAAAAGGTGAATCCAACGTATACATGACTTAAAGATGCAGAAAACACTTACCTTTGAATCCTTTTTTATATCTAATTTTGGACGCTTTGCATTTTTGGGCAATAGAAGGTCTACAAGTGTATCTTGATACAATTCCACCATATATGCCTGCATTAGAATATATAGATAAATTCAAAGGCTTAATGACAACATATGAGATTTCTATATATGTTTCATGGGGTTGCACAAGATATGATCACTTCTCTTTATATTTCCTTCCAATTTTAATAGCTAAAAGTCGGTTGTTATTTGTTTTTCTTCTAACTTTTCTATTCGTGTATGCATAAACCATATTAGAGAGATGCATCAATACAACATATTGCAGAAACCTAACTTGAGTCGTAACAAGTGTGTTCATCGGTAACAAGTGTGTTCATTCTATAAAATTGAGGAGATATACCTTCAAAGAAAATGAGAACTTGTTGCTGTCTCGCTTCAAGATTTTAAAAAGTTCTGCAGTAGCTCTAGGAGTAAGTCCAGGATTACTTTCTGTACCATAAATGGTATATGTCTTCCCAGAACCTGTTTGCCCATAAGCAAATATGCACACGTTGTATCCATCAACGGCAGATTGTACCAAATACTGCATTAGGTCAAGATAAAAATTGTTAATAGACTACAAGACACATGTCATGGAAAATGATAAAGTAACTTGCCCTTGTATCTTCAAACACATCTTCTTGGGTGGCATGACTATCAAATACACGATCATACGTATGTTGTTTCTGTTTATCATCTTTCCAAGGATGTTCAACTGTAAATTCATCACTACTTGAAACGGCACATCCTTGTTTTTCAGCAATCTCTTTTTCACTCATAGGTCTTAATCTACAATAGACTCTGATTTTGCCTTTCATATCTGAGAGATACACAATGAGACCAAATTTTAGTTGCCACAACTATCGATAGATTAAAAGCATTCTCACTTATATATTGAAAAAATTCGAGAAACACCAACCTTCTATGGTGTTGAAATAGCGCTTCCTTAGGAGTTGTTCCTCCTTGTAAAGAGATTCCATTTCAGCTAATTGAGCCCCTTGCATCCTCAGTAGTGAAGCTGTTTGCTCATTCTTTCTATCGATATCCTGAAATCAAACATATTAATCAGGCAAGGTATTCTCAATTTTAAAAACTTAAAATTAAAATACGTCCAAGCAAGTAATGGAAAATATTTTATCATTACCTCTTTCATTTCTCTCAATTCATCCAATTCCTTTAGGTTATTTTGTAATGCAGCAATCTCAGAGTTCCTGCTTGCAAGAGTTGACTTTAGAACAGCCAATTCTTGATTTACTCCATCGAGCTTCTTTTCAAGTTCAAACACTTGAAGCTTTAATGCTTTGCGCTCTTGCTCAAAAGTTTTCTCAACAGAAACAATCTGCACATAACACTCACAGTTGATATATTTCTCTATTGTGTACCAAAAACATAAAGGTAAAAATTTAAGAGGGAAAACAAAGATTCCCGCACAAAATTCATATTTTAAGGGCATTACCTCATCAGCTTTAATCTTTTCAAGACCAGATAAGGTTTTCTCCAGTAATAATTTATCATCTGCTAGTCTCCTTATAGTTTTTTCTTTTTCTTTCAACTCCTCAGTGCGAAGCTTAATCTCATCTTTGAGTTTGTCCAAGACCTGCATAAAGTATCATACCGGTCCATGGTGATTTTTCTATAACTTGAATTAACAAGACTACTGAATTGATAGCATTAGATATATTTTCGACAACAATTACCTGGTTGTTTCCTCCACCAACCAGATTTGTCTTGTCATTTTTCTGAACCGTTTGATTGCTCAGCGTTGCCAACTGTGCTTCCAAGCTCTTCTTCTCTGATAGTGCAGCCTAACAGATGCCGAAATCAATTAGAATGAATTCAAGCTTGGCTTACTGCAAAGAATAACTATGCAAAACTAATCATATCAACCTGAAGTTCCTTGTCTTTGTCATCACACAATGTCTTCAGTCTATTGCGGTCACCTGCAACTTCTGACAAGTTGTGCTTCTCAGATGCCAAGGATTGCTTCAAATTATCCAAATCATCTTGCAGTTTTGCTTCTTGTTTTTGTTTTTCACGCAATTCTTCCAGCAACTGAAGAAACATAAAGATGAATTTAAAACTCAATCATTTAATACTGCTTCTACATGAAGCAGATGTTATAATCATAGCAAGGCCCTTTACTCGGAGGACCAAGTAGGTCTTGTAATGAATTGCTTTCAGCAAGCAATCATTTGAAGCTGTAATTCAGATGACCTACATGGTTATAAAGTATCATTGCACTATGTTTTTCCACATATGTATTCAATCAAAGGACTAAAGGTCCATAAACTCAACTCCTTAACCTTGTAAGGGTCATGGTGTATAATGACCTGGTATAATGAAATATTATTATAGTTTGATTTAACTAGCAATTAGGTACAGTTATTGTATAGTTCAGCACATTAATAAGTTAGGTTTTTACTTGATCAACGTTCTGCTGAGATTCTTCAACAGCTTTTGACAAATCTTGTACACGTTTTTCATGCACTTCCACAGAGGGCTTCAAATTGCTAGAAATGTCTCCATTTGTCGAACCACTAGAAGCAGTTCGAGCTTTAGAGTAGCGCCGCAACATGACATCATTTATATGTGTTTGAAGAGCAACACAAATTTCCTCACCCTGTGTGAAAAGGAGAAACACAATTAAGTAAAAAATGAAAATACGAAATTAAAAAAAAAAGATGAAGAACAAAATCTGTAGAAGCCTGAAACTCCTAAAATGATCAATCAGCAAACTGCAAATTTTAATATACAGAGGCAGCTAACCTGCTTAGTTTCAAATTGGAATATGTGAAGAACACCTGCAACTCTCATCTTAAAGAAAACAGCAGTATTGCTACTACCAAATTGCATTATGTCTCTTAGTTCTGCTGAATGTAGATATTCCTTCGGAACAGGACGAAAAAAATGAACCTGTAGAATGAAATGTCATGATGTAAATATGATTTAAAAACAAGGTACATGTAAATATAGATGACATATATAAAAACACATACTCAAACTCACCCCTCTTTTGTTGATTCCCAAAATGATCCGCCCAGGCAGAAGTCCAATAGGATCATCTATCTTACGAACACTGAAGAACACTGAATTCCCGTAAGGAAGTGTTCTCAGTATTCGCAAGAACTGTTGTCTTGCATCATCTTTTGTCAAATTTTGCTACCACATTACCAAAGGTATCTTATATCAGTAAAAAAATAAAAATATACTAAATAAAATCCCATGTAAACAGTTATACAAACAATTGTGTGTAAATATTTCACAGCTATCCCACGTAAACAGTTATACAAACAATTGTGTAAATATTTCACAGCTATTGAGAAGAAATTGTACAACTAATTTGCATTCACATGCACTGATTGCTCCATATCTGATAAAAAAAACAATAGCATAATTTAAAGTGAAAAGTTTAAGGGTAGCTTCTGTTGGAGAAATTAGTCATCGACTGAATTAAGGAATTTCACATTACCATTGAATGGTAACGAGAAAGAATATCCAACTCCCACTCCCGTTTTGCGCGTGTGATTGCAATTTGTCTCGGTAGAAAGCGTTCCAAAAGCGAATTCCAGTCACTGAAAAAATTGGAATCAGGAAAGAAAAAAAAAAGAATGTGGGAATACCTATATGTTTGCAAATGCTAGACAAGAGGAAAGTGAAATGCAAACACAAATAAGAAATAATTAGGGTAAATACTAACTTGCATGATTCAGGGGCACCAACGAATCCAATATCAACTAATATTTGCAATGCAGAAAGCTGTGCAGCATCGTCCCTTCCAACAGGATAATTTCCCATAATGTAATCATGTTGCAACTGTAACAATATAACCAAACTCTATAAGTAATACAGTAGCATAGAAATTATTATGCCCAGGCATTCAACACTGACAGCTCTAAAGCAACATTTCCAATAGTTTTGTTCAAAGACCAGGTGAGCAACATGTCAAAGAGTATGCTTGTCACCGAATTGATAAAACAATGGATTAACAGCTCAACAATAATTCTTAAGGTGTTACGCACTTGAACATAGGACAACTGCACAAACATTGGATCTGCTACAGCTTCATCTGACTCCCGAAATAGCTTCTTTTTAAATGTCAGCTTGCAATGCAATATTTCTCCTTTACTTCGATCTTTTGCTGCTTTAAATTCTGCCAACAGATCCCCTATGTATTTGTTGTCATCTAGCCCAATATACTCCTCTGAATAACAAGAGCATGCACATTAAGGAAACACTTCACTGAATGAAATAATAGGAAGCCATCCAGGAGAAGTAAAAAATGTACCATTTCCGAGGTCAGGTGATTTCGAGCCCGTAACAACTTTGTGGCATTCAAACAGACTGAAGCAAGAATATGCTGACAATTTAATTATCCCTGCAAGTTCCTGCACGTTGGACCAGAAATAATAAGATTGGAGAACTTTAAAGAACGAACTTGAAATTGGAGTCAACTTAAATATGGTAAAGCCCAAGCAGATGCCATTAATCATTCAGACAATTTTGGGACCATAGATATAAGTTGATTTAATTCGCAGTCGCAATCCAGTAAATTGAGCTTGAATTACCTCAACAGCATCAACAACTGTTGTTGCCATATCATATGTGATTTCTTCAAAAGTTTCATCCAGAAAAAACACTATCGTTGTAAGCTTTCGACCAGTTAAAAGTGCCTCTATCTCCTCCCGGCCTGGTATTGTATGCCTAGGTCCAGCCTTGACAGAACGCTTCAAAGCATTTAAAGTATTTAATGCTAGGTTTCGAACCTCATTGTCAATATTCGCACCGTGTGCAACATTATGGACATACTCAGACAGATAGCCACCGATGTCCTTGCTAGGGGGCATGGAGGATGAACACAAATACATCAATTCCCATGCTTTAATTAAGCATTGCCTGTTATGTAAATTTCAATCAGGTAAGCTAATATATCAAGCATACAAGATCATTTACATGCCAGAATCATTTCAAAAATAAAAGCTACTGGGAAAGGTGACAGAGATGCATACTTATCAGGATTATTTCTTGTTTGTTTAGAAATCTGTACAAAAAGTTCGTCTCGGAGCTCTGTTCGCTTCAGTGTTTGCTTATACAGCTTTCCAACAAGTTCAATCCTTTCATCTAAGCTTGGTGGAGTAAATCGGTCAGATGAGTCAATGCCCATGTACTTCAGAATAGTCTGGAAAAGCTTCGTTGCCCGGCTGACCAGGTCACTATTGATTTTAAGTAGCGATGTAGGCATGGGATCCTGTACAAGCATGTCTTAGCTCTTTAAAGGGTTTTAAGCTTCTAATTAATAATGATGTAGTGAAACATAGAATGTAGTTACCCTCTGGAAGCACAGCATGTCCTCAAAAGTGAACTTTTCTCGGGGTTGAGGACCAACAGATTTTTTAGAAAAGAACCCCCGCTTTCCAGCAGACTGAATCTGCTTCTGCATCAGCCTCAAAAATCCCTCTACCTATAAAATAATGGATAGTAAGTACTTGATGTCTGTGTCTTAATATGAGTTTTGTGGAACTAACAATCCAAAGGACAGTGTGCGCATGTTTGTTTGTGTAAGCAACTTGGAGTACCACATCAATAGTAACAAAATGTACATTCCTACCTGAAATCTATCAATCAAGGGTATGGCACCAGCAAGTTCTGCTGGAATATCCATCGCTAGCGTCCTTGGTGTACTGCAAGTGGAAACAATGGTGACAGTAAGTGGCGATACACAACATCATAAATCAGTTGCAAACCCTTCTTGAGATTCACTAACCAGTAACCACAGTAGTAATACAAGAATAAACACGTTGATGTTCATTTCATACAAGTGTCCATAAATTTTCACACCTCACTTCAAAAGCTGATAAAATCCTTTTCAATAACCAAACACATTTTAATGAGATTCCGAATTCATAAGCAAGGCACTGAGGCAACTTACGGTGGTGCCACGCTGGAGCTGTCGCTATCATACTCATCCCCATTCAAAAAAGCAGTAGAGCTGTGCACAGGGGTATCCTCATTGCCATTGCTGGAGCTAAAAGACGACCTACTCGTTCTCACACTTTGCGCCGTTGATGGGTGTAGATCCATTGTCATTTCACTACAGCCCAAGACACAACCTTCACTTCACAGAACCAAATTCCAGCCCCTCAATCATGCACCTATCATCCAACCATGTATCAGATTATGTAAACACCCTTTCACCACCTAATAATAAACCCAATGCCAAAACCAGCTATGCAAATACATTCTTCATATCAAAGCATTTCCAATCAAACTCACAACCTATTAATTTCTTGAAACCAAACATAACAACCAAAAACTAAAACACAATAAAGCCAAAAACTTTATCCCCATAAAGCCATAGTTGAGCAGAAACCCACCAACCCATTAATGATCAGACCATGAAAATTGCAAATACATAAAGATTAACCAACATTGAAGCACAAAGCTCCTACCTTTATGGGGCTTCTTTGGCTCTGAGCTACCTACAGATCGAGCTGAAATCACCAAAACAATATGAACCCAAATATGAAATGTGGCATTCCACAAATGGGATGGAACAGAAGAACAAAACAGGGTCGGTGTTTGTCTCCCTGGTACTGAAAATCCACAGAGAGAAATGAACGGAGAGAGAGAGAGAGATCTGAGCTAAAGAACTCAGGAAAGCAGAGAGATTCACGGGACTATTATAAATGACAAAGGGCTTTTTCGTCAGTTCGGGTCCGATATTATTATTTAAAGCCTCCACCTTTTTTCAGCGTTGTGTGTTGTCACTTTGTGTGTTTATTAATCCTCCGAGCTTTTTGATATTGCGAAATTACGTAACAGCCCCTCTCATACGTAGGCAATGCTTTTTGGGTTCTATTATTTGATGGAAGATGATGTGGGTATGATTTTGAAAATGTACTGTGGGGGTAGTATGGTCATTTCGTCGATGCTTTGGGGGCGAGAGATGCCAAACTTGGGGCCTTCCACACTCACCAACAGGCCGCTGCCTGCTCTCAAGTTTGTTCTTTCCATGGTCCCATCCAAATCTAGTTCAAGTCTTTTCAAGTTTCCAACTATGGAAGCCAACAATTTTCACTTTGGAAAAGTATTAAACATCATACGACATCTTCAAAAAACCGGGTAATGTTCATTATCAGACTATAATTATCGTTATTTCTATAATTAGATTTGAATTTTTTTTTCTTCTTTTTTTTTTAACTTTTATTAATAACTCATACACCCTACATATGTCAGTGAGCTGTGGCTTGGTTGGTTCATTTAATAAATAATCGTAACTTGTCTGCTTTTTGATATAAATAACGGTTTGATACCATGATTCATTTCTTTTTCTATTTGCGTTTATGTAAGGTATAGTTTAATGAAAAAAATTAAGACATCATTCGACAACCATAGAAGCCAACAATTTTTACTTTGGAAAAGTTTAAGACATCATACCACAACTTCAGACAAGCGTATAATGTTCTACTTATCAGACTATCAATCGTTATTATTATTATTTTTCAGGGTAATAACGGTTTAACACATTGATTTGTGTCAGTTTTTATCCGCATTCGTGTATACTGTATAGTTTGGTAATGAAGTTAACGTAACATGTAGTACTGTCTTTTGTCTCGATTGGAAATTTTTCTGCCAAAATAAGTTTGATTCACTACCAAGTACAATACCCCACCCAGCTATCTCTTACAAGGTAAGAAATTTCTCAAGGGCATCATGTCCTGTCGAAAAGTACATATGTAGTGGACCACATTACTATTGAGTGATATACACATTCTATAAATAATTGGGCTCCATAATATCCCATTATGCACTTACATATGTAAACACTATGTATTTTGCCTAATAGAAATTGCATATATTGTTTGAATACAAAATGCCAAAAATATCGCATATGACTGGTTTTCAATGGCAGGCTATGCCGGCTTATCCCAAAGCATGTAGAAAGAAGAGTTCAAAGGGTATGATTATATTGAATGTGGGTGTTTTAAATAATAGTCACGAGAAATGCCCTTTATTGGGAAACAAATATCAGATCCCTCTCTTATTCCTATATCATACAAGTTTTATTGCTTCCTGGTATCTTCAACCATAAACAATGAAACCAGAAAGAAATACCATGTCCTAGCGGCCTGAATTGCAATAAACACAATCATGGAAAAAGTTGAGGAGCTCCCCAAAATGATCGAGGCTAATAAGAACAAGTGCTTAAAAGAAAAACCAACTGCCCTACACCAAATAATTTATAATTTATAGCAGCAGGTAAGGGGATGGCACCTTTTCATCGAAAAAAAGTAGCTACAGTTTTTCATCGAAAAAAATATAAAAAGTAGCTACAGTTTACATCAAGAGCCCTAGGGCAACAAATTGTCTCATTATTCTCATACAATGACGGTGGAAACTTTTGGTACAAGCAATTGGATCATTAGCTGTGCTAACCACCGCTTTCTTATTCTCAACCTCAACCACTACGTAGCACGGAAACCGGAGCGGGAGCGCGGGAGCGGAAGCGTCCGGAAGCGTTATTTTCCAAAATTTGGAAACTTGGAAGCGTTTTGGAAGCGTTATAATAAAATAATATATATATATATATATAATTATGTTAAAAATGAAATTACAATGCTGTCAAAGCCAATATTACATTACAGCACTAAAATAAAAACACATGACTCATAATTTCTAGCAACGCAGATTGCGCTGCATCCTAAACAGCAGCAGCACCAAGACCAAAAGGCAAAACCATATATCGCTAGACACAAACTTTCACTAACTGTGCCTGTCATCATTGATTAATCAACCATTAACCTGCTTGCTTATGCGCATAAATTCCAAAACCTCATTCCCACCCAAACACCAATAATCCGAAATCCACAAAATTGAAGAGAAAAAGAAATTACCTTGAATAGTATCTTCGGGCGAAGAGAACTCTTCGATGTCGTCTTCAACGCTCCAAAACGGCGTCGTTGGGAGCTCTCGCTTCTCCGGCAGGCCTCGCTTCAGCCGCTTGAGCGCC
>NC_020491.1:7502339-7504987 GCF_000184155.1 Fragaria vesca subsp. vesca
TAACTAGCTATCTATGTTTAATAGCTACTGTACTTCTACAGTTCTACTAGCTTGTGAATTTTGAAAAATAGTAATGGTGATTTGGAGTTGGGATATAATAATAATCATTTGATTATAAATTGAATGATGATAACAAAAAATTTCTAGCAAAAATTAGACGAAATAATATGTAAAAAGAGGTACAAAATAGTAAATATATATTAATTATATTAAATAATAGAATATTTCTTAAATAATGGTATATTTATTAAATTAAGGGCATTTTAGGCAGTTTAGAATGTGTATTAAGTATAATACTGAAATGAAAAACTTGATAGGTGATGTATTAAGTAAGGGGTGTGTATTAAGATATTAGGGGTGTGTATTTAAAATTTCTCTTATATATTTCATAATCAGGAATCGTGCAAATACATGCATGTATTTCTTCCGTCGTCCAAATTAACGTGACTCTATGTCGAAGCCGGACAGGGCCGAGAGGACCTTGTGTCAGGAGAAGATGGTCCCTAACGGAGCAAGAGTTGTGGGAGGTTGAAGACTTTGTCTCGATTGGTAGCAGCTTTGAAGGAGAAAGACGGTGGAGGTTCGAATTGGGGCCGCTGTTATTAAAGGAAGAAATCAGGCACATGATCTCTTGTATCAATGGAATGATTCCAGCAGTTAATATAGAGTAATTGATGGATTATGGAGTTATTCTGGCAATCATATTGGAGTAACTCATGGATCGTGACTATGTGTAATTAGTTGATAGTTGATTACCCTTTTATAGCTTTCCTAGAATAACTCTACATTCTCCTTGTATATAAAAGTTGTTGTATCATTTGAAGATGATAGATACAGAAATATATTACATTCACAATTTCTTATTGTATCAGAGCACCGATCTTGGTGACTCACCCATCTTCCGCAAACACATCAAACACTATCAAAACTAGAACATCACCAAATCAACGTTATGGCCTACACAAAAGGACACACTGTCCAAAGCCACACAAACAAACATGACGTACCTACTTATCCTACATCATTCCAACGCATAGTCACACCTACCTGCAATATTGCACATATTGATCCTCATTCGACGTTATATTGGATCGTGGACAGTGGAGCAACGGACCATGTTTCTTATCTATCACCTACTCACAACAAAATTACCACATCTCATGATTTTGTTGGTCTACCTAATGGTGGGAAAGCCGCCATTGAAAGCATTGGAACTATAAAGTTGTCAACTGATTTGAACCTTGATGGTGTTCTTCATGTGCCTAAATTCCGAGTAAATTTGATATATGTGAGTAAATTGACTCGGGCATTGAAATGTATTGTGATTTTTTATCTGGATTTTTGTGTTGTGCAGGACGTGGATACGAGGAGGACGATTGGACTGGGCAAGCATTTTAACGGACTCTACTACCTCACACCAAGACAAAACCCTCACCTAGCCCACCATGTTACTCGTACCTCAGACCTTTGGCATCAAAGACTTGGGCACCCATCATCCTCACCCCTCCATTTCTTGTCCCAAACCATTCCCGAAATTATGTTTGATCCCCAACATGTATGTGATATTTGTCCTTTAGCAAAGCAATCTCGTTTATGTTTTCCATCAAGTTCCATAAAATGGTTGCATCTTTTGATTTGATTCATTGTGACATTTGGGGTCCACATAAAACTCACACCCATTCTGGTGCTCGTTATTTTCTCACCATTGTTGATGACTTTTCTCGTTTTACTTGGGTCCATCTCATGCGATTTAAGTCTGACACACAACCATTGATCAAATCTTTCTTCTCTTGGGTCAAAACTCAATTCAATCGTGACATCAAAATCCTTCGTTCTGTTAATGGAAAGGAATTTATATCACTACGTTCCTTTCTTGACGAACGTGGTACAATTTTTCAACATACTTGCGTCTACACTCCTCAACAAAATGGAGTTGTTGAACGCAAACATCGTCACCTTTTAAATGTGGGTCGAGCTCTTCATTTTCAAGCCAATTTACCTTTAAAGTTTTGGGGAGAAAGTGTTTCTACTGCTTGTTATCTTAAAAACCGATTCCCTACACCTCTTCTTTCCCACAAATCACCATATGAGCTCTTACATGGGACTTCACCTATTTACTCTCACCTTCGAGTTTTCGGTAGCTTATGCTATGCCACCAACCTCAACCCCCAACACAAATTCGACAAACGTGCACATCCTTGCATCTTTTTTGGGTATCCTCTTGGACAAAAAGGCTATCGAGTGTATGATCTTGAGAAAAAGAATTTTTTCACCTCTCGAGATGTTGTCTTTTATGAAAACATTTTTCCTTATTCTGCACTTCCTAAAGAGGACCAAGAGGATTATCCAATTCTTCCAATCAACCCAACCCAACAACTTCAGCCCAACCAACAGGCCCATGCCCCTCAACCCATCCACATAACACCAACTCCTTCTGTCACATCCCGACCCTTATATTTTTACCTTATTTACTAGCCTGATTATAATAAGAATTTTACCGTCTCCGTCATTGAGTAAATAGTTTAATTGGTCCCTAGAGGGGTTTCGGGGACGATTATGTGCGGAGGATTATTCGTATGAGGAAAATACGACGACAGTAAAAATGGTAAATTTTAGCTAGTAAAAGGTAATTTTTATTCGGGTATTAT
>NC_020491.1:7505007-7506006 GCF_000184155.1 Fragaria vesca subsp. vesca
GAACCGGTCAGATTCTCGACCGAAAGGAGCAGGTGCTTAGGAACAAGACAATCCCGCTTGTCAAGGTGCTGTGGAGAAGTCATCAAGTAGAAGAAGCTACTTGGGAATCAGAGGAGCAAATGAAGCAGCAGTATCCGTATCTCTTCGGATGACATGTATGTTAATTTCGAGGACGAAATTTTTATAAGGAGGGGAGAATTGTCACATCCCGACCCTTATATTTTTACCTTATTTACTAGCCTGATTATAATAAGAATTTTACCGTCTCCGTCATTGAGTAAATAGTTTAATTGGTCCCTAGAGGGGTTTCGGGGACGATTATGTGCGGAGGATTATTCGTATGAGGAAAATACGACGACATTAAAAATGGTAAATTTTAGCTAGTAAAAGGTAATTTTTATTCGGGTATTATTTTTTCGGGGTGTTTTTATTTTTGGAAGATTGGGTTAAGTGTTGTGGACCGGTTTGGGGTGAGGCCCAAAACCCTTTTTCTCTTCTCCCTCTCTCCCGATTCTCTCTCCTCCCACCCGATTTTCTCCTCTCTCCACCCGGAAATTTCACCACCGCCGTCCGCCGCCGTCCGGCCACCACCGACCGCCAGACTGGTCCCGTTCGGACCCTTGCCTCTTCCTCTCTCATCTTGGACCGGTGCACGCGCCCGGAACGCCGCCGTGAAGGAGCGGTCAACCCCGAAAGGTTCGACTGTCGGAAAGGGTCCTTCGCCGGAGCTCCGTCTTCCGGCCACCATAGGTCGTGATTTTTGGCTCAACTTGTAGCCCTCATCTAGGTGAGTAATCCCTCAAAAGGTTTCGGCTAAATTCGATTTCGTTAGGGAGGTTTGTTTAATTGAAAGTTTTAGGGATTTATGGTTGTTTGTGTTCGATCGACATGGTTAGGCTTAGAATTGGAGTTTGTGGTAGTTAGGAATGTTGTAGAGGAGGTTGAGAGGAAGATGCTGCCAATTTTTGGTGAGCATAGGAGGTCGCCGGAAAACGGCTG
>NC_020491.1:7506026-7528546 GCF_000184155.1 Fragaria vesca subsp. vesca
AGGCTTAGGCCTAATTTGTGAGTGGACGTTTATTTTAAATAAATGCATGACTAAAGTTCACGATTGAATAATTAATGTCGTGGAGTATTTTGACGTCATTTTAATTTTTGACGATTTTTATTTCTCTTGGAGAGATACCGAAAATGGGATTTTCGGTGGATATAAATATGTATTTATGAGAGAGTATGTATAGAAAATGCTAGCTAGCCATATGTGTCTGTCCACCTTAATGGCGTAGCATATAGCCGCATTATGGTGTGACGTGAGCATTGGACGTAAGCGTAGTAGCCCTATTTGAGTGTTTAATTCATATAGGAGGTATGGACACATATTTATACACCCGTCTGTCTACCTTAATGGCGTAGTGTAGCACCGCATTAAGGCGTGACGTGAGCGTTGGACGCGAGCGTAGTAGCCCTATATAGACCCATGAATTTATATAGGGAGTATGGACGAGTGTAAATACATACATATATTATAGAGTCTGAGAGGCTCGATATTTTATGGGATAAAAGTTTTATCGCTTGCGGCATGCATTCGATTTTTCCTTAGAAATTAATTTGGGGAAACATAAATATTTTATTTATTATTTTATTTTTGTCCACTCACTCTAACGTTATTAAATGTTTTCCCCTGGGTCCTTCGTTTTAAATTGCCCAGTCTGCAGAGTTCGGGTTGGATCTAGTAGGAGACGAGGCATAGTCACCCGCATTTCTGCCAGTTTTCGCCAGTAGGTTACATGTTCAACCTACTCGTGTTTTTTTGCTTCCGCTTGTGTTTAGTAGCTCTGAATACTTTGAGATTATTGTATATTATGTGAGGTTCGGAAGTGTTGAATTAAGAGTGTAATATGAAATTTTCGAGTTAGGGTTGTCCATCTGCAAGGGAGATTTTCTTAATCTTTTCAGTAAATTTTCCTTGGAGGTGGTCCCCGCACGACTTACTCTGGGTTTCAAGGTGAAATTCGGGGTGGGTCGTGTCACCTTCTCTCTCCTTACCAGCGACAACTGATCAGGACACCCGACCAACCCAACCTACTTCGTCGCCGGTGCCCCCTCACATCCAGCCATCGTCGACGTCGCCCCGAATCCATCCACCGCCGGCGTCGCCCTCATAGGCGCCTCACACTCCGCCTTCCTCGACGCCTCACACTCCACCGGCCACACCGCTGGATCCAACCTCTGTGAACCCAAAAAATCTCACCGGAGACATCTCAGCCCTCATCGATGGGCTCCCGTCGCCGGCGTCGACCCAACCTCCACCACTCGACCCCGCTTCTGTCACCGCTGATCTCTCACCATCACCATCCATCACTCCTTCTCGACCTCCTCAAACCCATCACCGCCGATCTCCAAACTCGGCCTCCACCAATCCAGAACCCGCCACCTTACCGGAACCACCATCCTCTTCGCCCAATTGGCCTGTTGAGCAAACCCAAAATCCTATCCCCGACACTCCGACATCACCACCACCTGAGGTATTACGTCGATTTGATCGAACCCGCCACCCACCACCATACCTCAATGACTACCACATCAATCATGCCGTTTTGCTTGGCCCAGCCGTCGGTCTCTCCACCACGTCCGCCACTCGTTATCCCCTGCAGAGGTACATCTCTTATTCTGCTTTGTCCACTGGCTATCGATCATTTGTTAACAATATATCTCAATTAGTGGAACCAGCTTCTTATGAACAGGCCAGCCATGATCCTCAATGGGTTACAACGATGAATAATGAGATTCAGGCTCTTGAAGACAATAGAACATGGTCACTGGTCCCTTTGCCTCACGGTCAGCGTCCAATCGGCTGTAAATGGGTCTTCAAGATCAAGTACAATTCTGACGGCACAGTTGAACGATACAAGGCGCGGCTTGTTGCCAAGGGATTCAATCAGAGAGAAGGGATCGATTACAAGGACACTTTTGCTCCGGTGGCCAAATAGATTGCTGTACGTTGTTTGTTGGCTGTTGCTGCTGTTCGGCACTGGCCCTTACACCAGATGGACGTCCAAAATGCGTTCTTACATGGAGACCTCACTGAGGAGGTGTATATGATGCCACCACCAGGTTATCGTCAACAGGGGGAGAAATTAGTTTGTCGACTTCACAAGTCCTTATACGGCCTTAAACAAGCATCCCGCAGCTGGTTTCAAAGGTTCTCATCCTCTATTCAAGAATTTGGCTTCCAACAGTCTCGTGCTGACTATTCGTTGTTTACTCAGGTTTGTGGCAATTCAATTACTGTGGTGTTGCTTTATGTGGATGACATGATTATCACAGGAAACAATGAAGAGGCCATTTTAAATCTCAAGCAATTCCTTCATAGCCGTTTCAAAATTAAAGACCTTGGACCTTTGAAATATTTTTTGGGCATAGAAGTCGCACGTTCCAAGGCAGGGATTACAATATGTCAACGGAAATACACATTAGACATTTTGGAGGAAGCCGGATTGTTGGGAGTGAAGCCTGTAACAGTACCTATGGAGCCTGACTTGGTATTAACGACAAAGGGAAGTGATGCTCTCAAAGATCCAACCAGATTTCGACGTTTGATTGGGAAACTAATTTATTTGACAATCACCAGGCCAGATATCACATATGCAGTCAATACACTCAGTCAATTCATGCAAGAACCAAAGTTACATCATCATAAGGCAGCCTTTCGTCTTCTCCATTATCTAAAATCTGTTCCTGGCCAAGGGTTATTCTTTTCATCACAGAATTCACTTTGTTTGATTGGGTACTGCGATGCAGATTGGGCTAGATGTCCACTCACACGTCGCTCTGTGACAGGTTTTTGCATATTTCTTGGACAATCACTCATCTCATGGAAAAGTAAGAAACATGTCACTGTTTCTAGATCTTCAGCTAAAGCTGAATACCGTTCGATGGCTGCATCTGCTTGTGAGCTTTCTTGGCTTAGATACTTGTTGACTGACTTGCACGTGATTCATCCTCAACCAACAATATTATTCTGCGATAATCAAGCTGCTTTACACATAGCAGCGAATCCGGTTTATCATGAGAGAACAAAGCATATTGAGTTGGATTGTCATACTGTTCGGGAAAGAATTCAAAAAGGAGAACTCAAAACGGCTTATGTACCTACTGGGAATCAAATAGCTGATATGTTTACTAAGCCGTTACGTGCACCTACCTTCCACGCACATCTTAGCAAGTTGAGTGTCATTGATATCCACACTCCAACTTGAGGGGGAGTATTAAAGGAAGAAATCAGGCACATGATCTCTTGTATCAATGGAATGATTCCAGCAGTTAATCTAGAGTAATTGATGGATTATGGAGTTATTCTGGCAATCATATTGGAGTAACTCATAGATCGTGACTATGTGTAATTAGTTGATAGTTGATTACACTTTTATAGCTCTCCTAGAATAGCTCTACATTCTCCTTGTATATAAAAGTTGTTGTACATTTGAAGATGATAGATACAGAAATATATTACATTCACAATTTCTTAGGTGTACCCGAGATCCGAGCACAGACGGGATTGGCGTTGCGAGGTCAAGGCTACGAGGTCGGGCATTGCAGGGGTTGGCGCTGCGAGGTCGGCTCGCACCTATGGCCGTGACGGTGACTCAATGGCAGCAGCACCAGGATCAGATCTTTATGATCTTTGTTTTTTTTTTTTTTTTTTTTGGTTTTTTGCCGGGATTTTGGGTCCTATTGCTTCTTCAATCGGCTTGGAGTTTGGAGAAGGAAGACAATCACTCATCTCTAGGCAACGAGTTGGGCTGCGGTGGTAGGTTTGCAGATCGGAGAGTGCCAACGGGGATGAAGGCGATATGCCTCTTGCAGATTTAGGCTATGTTGGGGGCTTGGTAAAGTTTTGGGCCTGTGACTTGTTCTTAGACCCTTTCTAAGTTACTTTTCTAGTTTTTCTAATTTGCTAAGCCTATTTTTTTGGGCCACTAGGGTTTTAAATTAGTTTTTTTACTAGTTTATTTCCAACAATTTTATTATGTATGTTTCTAGGAATCTATGGAGGTTTTGATGTCTGCAGATTATGATGTTTCTTTTACATCTAGATAATGGACACTTCTTGTTGTACCGCAATTGAGCACCTTGATGACGAAAGTTTTCATGCAAAATTATCTATATGTAGTTTGATGCCATGATATGTTTTTTTGGATCATATGCATATATTTAATTTTACCCTATGATTAACCAAAAGATATATATATATATATATTATTTTTTTTTTGTATTGCGACTTCCTATGACATATGTCTTCTAACAAGCACCGTTTAACAAAGTGTACACTATAGGCTACTATTGTTTTACAATTTTGATGACATATAAAAAAAATAATACTCATGTGGAGCCATAAAGTACTATGTTTTCGGTTCAATGTCCAATTCGTCATCTATAACACAATTATTAATATAATTTATATTTCTCATAAAACATGCCGACTGAAAATATAGTCATGCAAATATTTCTCTTTTGAATAGGAAAATATTTTTTTATTTGTATTATATATTAACGACAATAAACTTGACCATATATATAGATTATCAAGGAGCGCATGGGCCATAGCATTTACACCTTCCATCACCACGTGGTCCCAGCACAGACATCTCTTGTATGCACATGCTGATGTCATGACCTCTTTTATTGCACACTGACATACAATATTGTTTAGCTTTCTCAGATTTATAGCCCCAAAATCCTTTATCGCATTTCACGCCAGTATCGAACGTGTTATAACAGGTTGGGGCAAATGTCTGCGGATCTTCTGCATTACCAAAACAAATCAATTTTGATGTCGAGAAGACCAAGAATAATGCTATGAGGAAACCAAATACCGTTGACTCCATAGCTATTTGCTAGACAATGTAATGTATCTTCTTATGCTTCTTTTTCTATGATACGTAGTATACGCAACAACAATCACTATTTATAGGAATTTTGGTGAAACATAATTTACTATCACATTGTTAAAAACAATCGCAATAAATGGAGTTATAAATAAGCATTTATTTTGTAATAAAAATATCACTTAAGTCCTTCCAGTACATTAACGTTTCACTCGGTACTCGGTAGAAGAATAATGTGGATATATTTGACCACAAAAAAAAATAATAATAATAATTTTGCTACACCCTCTAAATGAATTCTCAATGCTAGTCACACAAATCAACTATAAATCTCATTTTCTTCGTCATGCCACTGAAAGGAGCCGGAAGAATTTATGTTCCTTAAAACTAGAGTTGGAACTGACTAATTGAAGTCACGAGAAAAGCGATGGCATTTACTTGTATATCATTAGTCAAGATGATCAAATCAAGTTTCTCCTTGACTTGTAAGTTGTAACAGAATTTAAACTAGCAAGGATTCTGATCATAGTCGGTAGAGCTTAGTCTGCTTTTTGTAGAATTTCTTATCATAGTCGGTGCTAGATTTTCTATCAAATAGGTGTATCATAACTAGGTCAAAAATTCAAGTACTCAATGGACTCAACATCGCAGGGAAATCTTTGAGGTGCGTTTTGGTCTTGAAGATTCAAGTCTTGATGCTCTTAGTACAAGAAGCATAGCCATATGTGTATTTAACATATCAACCATCTTTAATTTAACTGATTATTAGCAAGGAATTTCTCATTTATTCATTTTTGCTTGTACAATGTGGTTGATATTGCAGCGATGAAACTTCACCCTGAGCTGCAAACTGAATCAGTTAAACGCAACAAGCCTCTGAATGCACCCAGTTCACTTACATAGAAGTATACAATTTGAGAAGAGACTTTAGGCTGTTTCAAACTTGTTAACTTAAACATTTACTTAATGGTCTACATAATACTGCACTAAAGAATTGAAGACAATAATAATTACAAGAATTGTGTTACACTACCAAAGATAGTATTTGCAATTGAGCAACTTTTATATATCTTTTTTGAAATCACTTTTATATATCTTCAGATCCAAAAGTTTTTCACAATGAAAGAGATGGTCACAATAAAATCAAGAAAATATAATTTGTATGTGGAGGCTTAAAGGTTGAAGACAGACGTCTGTTACTTTGTGCTCATAGCCGGTCTTTGTCCAAGACGACCGTCTTAGGCCTCAGATGATAAAAGACCTCGAAATTCACCTCCTTATATTTGTAAGGAATAAGACGCTTTAACAAGATCTTCCAGAGAAAAAAAAAAAAAAAACTTTACGACCTAGCCGCTCTCAAAAGCTCTGCTAAGGTTTCATCCTCAACCTTCGAAAACCCAGATCCATGGCTTCCGCTATTGCATCTTTGTCGACGGCTTTTCAAGCCGCGTCATCCAATCTGTTGCTCTCAAACTCTTCCCGACTCAAGATCGGAATTGAAAGGGGGGCGGCGACCAAAGATGATCATTCTTACCTGGTAGGTCGATTGTTGGGCCCTAAGGACAAGTTTCCAGGCTTCAAAGGTACCATCTCCACGATTTGGAGAGTGAAGAAGGGGTTGCCCGTCTCCGATGCTGGGGATCGCTATGTGTTCCAATTTTTGATCGAGTTTCGGTTCGTAATCAGATCCTCCATGGTGGTCCATGGCACTATAGGAACACAATGCTTGTCCTTGGTGAGTATGATGGGAGAGGAGACCCTGCTGCTGTCTCTCTCAATTTGCTTGAGACGTGGGTGGATGTTCAGGGACTGCCGCACCTTCTTAGAAACCCTACGAATTTGAGAATGGTGGGTATAGGTCTTGGCCATGTCATTCGGTTTGATCCACAAGCTTTGAAGCGGAAGGAGGAGATCCAGCGCATTCGGTTGAAGTTTGATGTTTGTCGCCGTATTAGGGTTTGGCAAGAGGTTGAATTTGAGGCTGATGAGATTGTGGTGGAATTGGATTTCACTTTTGAGAAGGTGAAAGATTTTTGTAAGAGGTGTGGTCTATTCATGCATGATGCTATAGGCTGTGACTGAATGGTGGAGCTTGAGAGAGCAGCTATCAAGGCCCCTCCGACGGAGGAGTTAGGCAATCTCTCTCTGTTCTCAAACCCGGTTTTTGTTCCTAGGGTTTCTGAGGGTGGTTCGAGGTCTGCCCATGCAGTGAAATCTAAGACAACTTCTTTGCTCTCTGTAGACACAAGTGGCAGCTCTAACTTAGTGGTATCACCGATGAAAGGTAGTGGTGGAGGTGTAGAGCCGGTGGTATGTTCATCGGCCCCTATGGTGGTGAAGCGGCAGGAAAAGTTACGCACTGTTGGGAGTAAGCGTAAGGCTATGGACTTGTTGGAGCGTACAGGTAAACGCTTTCTCAATTTCCCTGAACCATCTCTGAATATTGCTGAGACAGGATCTGTGGCTTTGGTTCATCATCAAGGCCATTTGGTTGTATCCCCAAAGAAGAAGAAGAAGTTAGGTCGCCCTTATGGCAACAAGAACAAACCTAGAACAGAGCCCGCTCCTGTGATCAAGAAATGGAAGAGTCACAAGAAAGTTTCCTCTCGGAGACTACTGCTAAAGGGCTTGTTTATGTAGGTTTGGCGATTCCTTTGGTCACCGAGAAGAATCTGGAAGGGGAAGCAGGAGGCAACCCATCTGTAGGGATGCAAGAGGTTTCTAGGGGTATGGTTGTTGAGGTGGGGATGCTCAAGGAGGCACCAACTCAGGATCCAGAGATAGAAGTGCTGATGATTGAGGCACATGCTAAGAAGGGTGAGGAGGATGTGTTTGGCGTCCCTCTCATATAATCTGTTTAATTTGGTTTTGGTCTAGGTAGACTGGTAGTGTTCGTAGATTCTTGATTTCTTTCTACGAAACCTAGTTTACTTGTATATTAAAGGTGCTTAAGAGCTAAACGGTAGGTGTACTAGGAACGTCTTGGTTTATGCTTTGGGTAGTGTAGGATTGGGGATTCTGCGAAACGATGCTTTCTGACGACCCCTCTGGGCTGCGTTGTTTTTGTACTGCTTGCTCATTATTGAATCGTATGACCTTTTGATCAAAAAAAAAAAAAAAAGATCTTCAACACAATACTTATCCACCCAAAAAACAGAAGGCAAAACTTTATCTCGAGGATCTAGTGGAGTTTTAACAAAAGTTTTATCTAGAGAGAGTATCTCGATAGCTCTCAATACTTGTTAGGCCACTCTCTCTCTCTCTCTCTCTCTCTCTCTCTCTCTCTCTCTCTCTCTCTCTCTCTCTCTCTCTCTCTCTCTCTCTCTCAACGCGCAACATGATAGTTTTGCTTTCAAAAATATTGTGAATACACTCATGTGAAACAAGGCAAAGATCATGGTCCTCGCTTCTCAGCCACCATGGTTGTCAACGACAATAACTTCACAATTCTAAAATTCTCTTCAGGTACAAGAATGAAGTTGAACATTTGATGCCATGATATGTTTTTTTTAGGATCATATGCATATATTTAATTTTACCCTATGACTTGCCAAAAGATATATATATTTCTGATTACGACTTCGTATGACATATGTTTTCTAACATGCACCATTTAACAAAGAGTACACTACCGGCTACTATTGCTTTACAATTTTGGTGACATATCAAAAAAATAATGCTCATGTGGAGCCATAAATAAAGTACTATGTTTTCCATTCATGGTCTAATTAGTCATCTATAACACAATTATTAATACAATTTATATTTCTTATAAAACATGCAGACTGAAAATATAGTCATGCAAATATTTCTCTTTTGAAAGGAAAATATTTCTTTATTTGTATTATATATTAACGACAATAAACTTGACCATATATATAGATTATCAAGGAGCGCATGGGCCGTAACATTTACACCTCCCATCATCGCGTGGTCCCAGCAGAGACATTTCTTGTATGCACATGCTGATGTCATGACCTCTTTTGTTGCACACTAACATACAATACTGTTTAGCTTTCTCAGATTTATAGCCCAAGAATCCTTTATCGCATTTCACGTCAGTATCGAACGTGTTATAACAGGTTGGGGCAAATGTCTGAGGATCTTCTGCATTACCAAAACGAATCAATTTTGATGTCGAGAATACCAAGAATAATGCTACAAGGAAACCAAATACCCTTGACTCCATGGCTATTTGCTAGACAATGTAATCTATCTTATGCTTCTGTTTCTATGATATGTAGTATACGCAACAACAATCACTATATGTAGTAATTTTGGTGAAACGTAATTTACGATCACATTGTTAAAAACAATCGCAATAAATGGAGTTATAAATAAGCATTTATTTTGTAATAAATTATATCACTTAAGTCCTTCTAGTACATTAACGTTTCACTCGGTACTCGGTAGAAGAATAATGTGGATGTATTTGACCACAAAAAAAAGAAAATAATGTTGCTGACACCCTCCAAAAGAATTCTCAATGCTAGTCATACAAATCAACTATAAATCTCATTTTCTTCGTTATGCCATTGAAAGGAGCCGGAAGAGTTTTATGTTCCTTAAAACTGGAGTTGGAACTGACTAATTGAAGTGACGAGAAAAGAGATGGCATTTTTGTTTATTACATGTATATCATTAGTCAAGATGATGACAGTGATCCCTCATTGTAAATGACATTTTTGTTTACCCATTTCACGCAGGTTTCTGATGAACCGAAGGTGTTATTTCTGTTCTGCAAAGTTGATTTCGCCGGGACACAGGCTTGTTCCCTCGTCGAGCCCAAATTGTGCGAGTTCGAGTCTTGTTGTTTTTGAGAGGAAAATTAATTCTTGTTTGTCGGATTGACGTAGAGGAAACATGCATATGAGGAATCACTGAATTTAATCTAAAATAAAAAATTGTAAAAGAACACTTGATACAGGTAAAAAAAAAAATCATGTTTTATTTCTCACGGGTATAAAGATGGCCGGAGAATTTGCCACATTGATTCTACGATGTAATTTTTTTTTTTAATCAAATAAATAATTTCATTACTTATCCACCACCAGAAAACGCGTACGTGAGATTGCCTCCTCACAATCACTAATCTAGTTGGTACCAAGAAAGAACAAAATGACAATGAGCCCTCATTGTAAATGTGCTCATTTTACACCTAATACAACAAATTTCCGAATGCTCCTATCTAACTCAATGGAAGAAGAATCTGAATGCATTCAACTACAAAATAAACAATATTGATAGCACCCCTCTATATGAATTCTAAACAGTCAAAAAACAAATCTCATTTCATCTGTAATGCCATTGAATGGATACCCTAGTTCCAAAAAAAAAAGGGGGGAGCCGTATGAATTTTCTGTTCCTTAAAACTGAACATGGAACTGATTGAATCCACTAGAGAAGAGTGGCATTCCTTGTTCACCTGTATACCATAGTCAAGATGATCAGAACACGCTTCTCTCTGTTTGACACAATATGCATATGCAACAGATCTTAAACTAGCATGCATTTCGATCTTTTTTATAACTTGTACCAAAAATTCGTAATCTCTCCAAGGCATTTTGAATTTTCTCTGATATTGCACTGTACAGGCATCTTTGTGCTGCCTCATCCAAACCACCTGGGCAAAGGCTTGGCCATCCCAAAGAAGGATGTGACGTTTTAGGAGACATAGAGATAGCCACCTGCTTCATTTTAGGAATGTCAAATTTCATCGGCTCACCAATAAATATCTTGATTTCCTTATTAAGCAATGGAAAGGGAGGCCTTTTACCACGGGAAGATTTATCAGGCATCACCTGAAAATGTAATGAGAAATAGTAAGACAAGTTGAACAAAAGGAACACAGAAGATTCATCACATCCTTGTGACGTTAGACAATGCATTCAGAAGAGATGATGCATATAGTTGGGTAATGCTCTGCCATTTGAAGCCCTTTGTCTATATAATTCTGCAACACTTTGAAAGGCTAGACATGTCAACGTAAAGAAAAAGTACATATGAATGATGAGGATATTACTACGACATAAAATTATTCTTTATGAAATGGAATGAATAAACCAGTATTAGAAGGATACAAGCAACACTTCCCAGTGAAACCTAACACCTTGCTCTTAGCAGACAATTAAGCACAATAACACATTCTTAGATGAGAAGGGCATCCAAAAATTGCATCTTGAGCAGTTGGCCAACATGAACTAACCGTGTACTTTGACTCCTGATTAACATGCATCAAATTGATCTGAATAATTGCCCGGCAGAAGGAAAAGAGTTTAAAAATAAATATTACCTTGTCGAACCCTCTATGTACAATTGGCAAAACTATTGGGGTTACTGGAGCGCGAGCAATGAGACTAGCAGTCCCCCATTTCAATCTTCTTATAGGTGCATCTTCCTGGTACACCTTCCCTTCAGGGAAAGTGTGCAACTGCCATTCAGAAAATCAAAAGTTTGAACTCGAAACAATATAAAAGCCCTTGCATCATTCCTAAGTAGAATTGCAGTTTCACATACTACAAAATGCAAACTTCAACCGAGGAATCCACACTTCACACGGTTTCGGATAAGTATTAGCTATGCAATGTCTCCTATATACGATAAAACAAACCACAATGACATTCTAAATAACACTACAAACTACCACAACAACAATCAACACTAAGAGATCAAACTGGCTTACCCAATCTCCTTCACTCAATCTCTCAAGAGCTTCATTCATATGCTCCTGATAGATCCCATCGCCTCTCGTAATCGGTATACACTTCCCTGCATACAAAACCACCAAATCACACCCAAATCCCACAACACAAACACACCCACATCCCAAAAATCACTACCTCAAATCACACCCACCTACCTAGCCGGAAAAAGTACGAAAGCGGCGAGCTTTTAAAGCAGATATCTTCGGCGGCCAAAACCCACCGCGTCAAATTGGCATCACAAATCGGAAAGCCCTTGATGCCCCACAGAAGAGGGTCGTCCAGAGTCGACATGTGGTTGCTGACGGTGATGAGAGGGAGGCCCTTAGGGCGAGAGCGGACGAGGTTGAGAAGCGTATCGGCATTGTGAACGGTGGTGGAGTTGAGAAGGTTGACCCAGGTTTTCGCGAAGGTTCCGACGACTCCGATCACTATCTTTCTTGGAATGCCGCCCATGTAGTCGGGTCGACCCGCCCATTCCATTATTCTTCGCGCCATGCTGGACTGAACCCTAGAAATTGAATTTTGGTGATTTGATTTTACATGTGGAAGCTGAGCTTAGTTTTGGTTTCAATGGAGGTACTAGAGAGTTCTCTGACACACTGGAACAGTTAAGAGACTCGGTTATGGGCTTGGACGTGTGTTATTTTAACTGTAGGCCCAATGTCTTTATACTACGCAGTTCGATGTCTTTCGACGTTCATACAGTAAGTTTTCATTTTAGATGCATTCAGCACGTCTCGGTTGTGGTTTTGTTATTCTTATCAGAAATTTAGTGTCAGAAGTTTTTGGTTTTTTGTTATGTTATAACTACAATTTACCATGTTTTTGTTGTCCGCTTGATGGATGCAGTGCGGTTTGATGTCTTTTGACATTATCATGGTTACTTTTCATTCTAGATGTACTCACATCGCTCTATACACGCCTTAATTGTTGTTTTGTTACTACGGTTAGAGTTGGCCCAATCTCTTTATACTACTCAGACGACAACATATACAATGTAGTTTGATGTTTTTCGACATTTATATAGTTAAGTTTCTTTTAGATGCATTCAGATCGTTCTATGCACGTTTCGGTTGAGGTTTTGTTACCTTTATAAAAAATTTAATGTCTTAAACATTTGGTTTTTCATCGCTAATCTACAACTATAACTTACCACATTTATGTTATTCGCTTGACATATGTAATGTCTTTCCACACTTTATGATTGTTTTTCATTATAGACAGTGCGGAAGCGTTGTTTATCAAATAAAGATTTTAAGTGGAGTAGAAATCTGTAGCATATGGTAAATAGTTTACCTTAGTAAATGATAAAACCGATAGAAGCTGCAGAGTGACATATTCACATTTCTCACATGGCAGAGTTGTGCGTTTCTTCTCAGTCCTCCATTCTCCTCCACCGATCCCAAACCGGAATTCTCCCCAACCGCCTAAGCCCCCGAACCTCCACTTCTCTTTCTCTAAGCGGCGCCGGAGCTCCGCGTCTGCGATTCGGGCCTTCCTTTAATCAAGCTCGCAGCTTGAAGCTTGGAGTGGTCTCCGATCCTACAGCTCACAGCTTATTCACCGTTGATTCCGGGACCAAGGGTATCGTGATCGAGCCCGATATCGGCGGCGGCGACGGAGGCGAATTTGGCGGGAGAGGCGGCGGCGGAGGTGGTGGAGGAGGAGGTGATAACAGTAGCGGTAGAGGCGAGGAGGGAGGTGAGGATAGCAGCGAGAAAAAAGGGATGTCGATGTCTCAGAAGCTAACCCTAGCTTATGCTGTGCTTGTTGGAGGTAAACTAAACCCTAGCTTTGCTTCAATTTTAGCATTTTCGAATTGCGTAAAGTTTTCATCTGGTGTTAGACTTCAAAGATTTCAATTGTTGATAATTAGCTTGTTTGAGTTGCATTAACTTTCGGCTTGGAGAAGTATCTTATTGCATTAGCTTTGTGAGGTTAGTCACCTTGTATTAGATTGCGAAGATATCGAATGTGTTAGGTATTAGTGAAATACTTGGATGGTGAGTATGTTCTGGGCCTAAAGTGTAGAACTGGTTACTAGTGCCGAGGAAGTTGAGACCTTTGTGTTTGATTGGTGATCTTCAGTCAGTGGCTCCTTTTGTTTCGGGTTTATTTGTTTGTGTTGGTCAGTTTTGTATTGGCTTGGCTGGTAGAATCGACAATGCTTTTAGTTTGGTTGGGTTTAGTGTCCTCTTTGTGGTGATGTCAATGACCAGGATGTATACACTTCATTTGCGCTCTTGTTTCCCTGTGTTTAGAAGCAAGCTAGGTTGGAGTTTGCATTTCAGCATTCATGACTTGGTTGTGCACTTGTTTTCCAACTTGTGTAAATAGTAACTGATACATCCCATCAGAATGAGCAGTTGCCAACCTGAATGCTACTGAACTTACTGTCTAAACTATTAATATTTCAACATTCATGACTTAAATTTGCACTAGTTATTCTGGCTTCAGGAACGTATGCGGCCAATTTGATTTTGTTTTCAAATATAGAAAAGGTTGACTCCTGTCATGACCTGGGGTTGAGAAATTATTGATTAGGTTACCTGAAAACCTTTGCATACATATGTCTGCAATAACTGAATCAGTATTAGTATACTCAAATGTACTCTGGTAGCCAAAATCTGACTTGATGTATTCAAGCATCATAAGAAAGGCTTTAGATGTGATTCATACGTTAATGGCTCTAGGAACACGGATTTTTCAAGGTTTAGAGGGATTTTGGCAGTGTTTTTATTTTTGCAAGCTATTTAAGTACCATGTACTAAACAAAAGCAACTGTAAATATCCGTTGTTCTAGGAATTATCTTTCAGATGGAAAGTTTTCTCACTCGAGTATCCTTATTCCTCAAGAATGTCACCAAGTTGTAAATACTTTATGGGTCTTACCTACTTGAAAAAGGTTTCTTCTAAAAGGAGGTCTACATGGTTAAATGTTTATCTGTTTAGATTCAGTTCTCCAATTTGCATCTCGTGTTCCAAGACTGTAGTCTGGATGAACAAATTTCTGGAATGAATTCTGATCTTTTGGACAGCAATGATCAATACAGAGTTACAGACATATCAGTCTATCTTGTCCAGTTATGCATTTTTTCAAGTCCTTCAATAGGTCACTTTTCTGTTTTTGGTGTTAATCTTTAGTCTATGGCACTGATTGTTTGGACTCTCACAGTTAAGTTTGTTGACAGTGGGTGGTGTTATGGGCTTTCTGAAGAGTGGCAGCAACAAGTCACTGTTGGCAGGAGGAATATCAGCTTCGTTACTCTTTCTTGTTTACACTGAGCTTCCTAAAAGAACAGTTTTTGCATCATCCCTTGGGCTTGGTAAGTAATCATCTGATATGCTCGATTGTTACATATTTTAGTACTACACTGCTAATTGCTAGTTTAATTGAGAGGATTTCTTGTACTTTATGGACAGAAGCTGCTCTAGTTATTCTCTGAAATGTTCTCCAACATTGTTTTGGCTCATATTAGGTGCATGTGCAGTTCTATTTTTTTATTCTGTTCAATATTAATGGTTTTCACTTTGTCCTACTTCAGGGCTGTCTGCTGCCCTTCTGGTTGTGATGGGCTCTCGTTTCAAGAGGTCAGGGAAGATATTTCCAGCCGGTGTTGTATCTCTTGTTTCGCTCATAATGACTGGTGGCTACTTTCATGGAATTCTACGTGGCATGCACTGAACTGAAATAAGCTCGATGTAATAACACAAGTTACTTTGATATGTTGGATCTTTCCCCCACTTTTTCTTCCTAAATATCTGGTATCTAATACCAGATCTTTGGAGTATAAGCAGCTTCTAGGCTTTTGACTGTAGGATGTGGTGCTTGAAAGTAACTTTTACAAAGAAATTTTACATTTGCTGATCTGCTTTGTATGTGTTTCAGTTCCTGTTAGTTGCCGTTTTTAATAACTTTCTTCCTCGGTGGCAACTTGATACGCCCCAGCCGGATACCCAATCACTGTGCCGATTTGAGCAGTAGTAGACATGTATTTTATTGATGATGGAAAACAAGCAAACAGTACGGTTTTGTAATGAGACCCTTCAAAAAGTGTAGGTGAATCCTTTCACTAATGGAATAGGATTCCTTTATTTGATAGGATTAGTAGAATCTGGCATCTTTCTTTTCAATTATTTTTCTATTCTCAAATGACTATAGGATTCAGTCTTGCTCTCCAAGCAACAAGACGTAATGTACGTATTGTTTTGTCAGAGATGTACGTTCTTCCCTAGCTGAACGTTTCTTTTCCCGATCGCCTCTTTGCTCAACCTTATCGAGATCTCAAAAGAAACCGCAGCTCTATTGAAGGGACAAATGATCGGCCTCGTATCAATTCACCCGGAATGATAAATTATTGGATCGTTTTCCATGAGTAGTGCTCTTAGTGCAGCAAAGAACAAAACTGGCTTCATATTAGTGGAACAGGATCAATAAGCCTTCACCATTGAAGCAGCCATTAATGGAACAATCCAGAAGCCTTCACCAATATTGAAGCAGTCATCTGAATACTAGTAGAAAAGATGCAATCATATGATACTATCATGATCCACATGCATGCAACTCTCTTGAAATGATGTACAAGATAGATTTTCAATCACAAAGCAATGCACCCTGCATCTTTCAAATTCATAGGAACATTGCTTTGCACACACACAAGACAATTTTACTTCTTGCAGCATATTATACAAAGTTGAAAGGTCACTGGGATGAATTGGCATCCTATAAAAACGAGATGGAACCATACAATTGTGGGGATGTACGTGAAATCGATGGCAGTAAGTCCCTGGGTTGAACTGAAAACTAAGTTATTTAACTTTTACGACAAAATTTTACGTTTGCTGATCTGCTTAATTTGTATAACCATTTTTGACTCGAAACACTACTTGAAACTATGAACATTCATGAACACCAACTCACATCAACTCTCGTCTTATTACTTTGTCGAACCAGCTTGTTCATCGAGTGACACATTGTTGAGGAACTCCAGAGCCACAATGAGTGCTTGGGTGCCCAAATTGCCTTCACCATGAGCCTTGAGGGACAAGTAAAGCTGCTGAGCCAATGCCAAACCCGGCAGAGCCAGCCCCATGTTCTGGCACTCCTTCAAACAAATCCCCAAGTCCTTCACAAAGTGATTCACATAAAACCCCGGCTCGAAATCACTCTTCAAAATCCTCCCTCCATACAAATCCAACGATCTAGATCTTTGTGTTTGATTGGTGATCTTCAGTGTAGTTTACAAGGTTCCAGTAATGTGTATTTGGGACTTTGGTGTGACCGTGCAGTGGCTCCTTTTGTTTCGGGCTTATTTGTTTGTGTTGGTCAGTTTTGTATTGGTTTGGCTGGTAGAATCGACAATGCTTTTAGTTTGGTTGGGTTTAGTGTCCTCTTTGTGGTGATGTCAATGACCAGGATGTATACACTTCATTTGCGCTTTTGTTTCCCTGTGTTTAGAAGCAATCTCGGTTGGAGTTTGCATTTCAGCATTCATGACTTGGTTTTGCACTTGTTTTCCAACTTGTGTAAATGCACTTGTTTGCCTTTCAGCATTCATGACTCAGGAAGGTATGCGGCCAATTTGATTACATTTTCAAATATAGAAAAGGTAGACTCCTGTCATGACCTGGGGCTGGGAAATTATTGATTAGGTTACCTGAAACCTTTGCACATGTATGTCTGCATTAACTGAATCAGTATTAGTATACTCAAATGTACTCTGGTACCCAATATCTGACTTGATGTAGTCAAGCATCATGAGAAAGGCTTTAGATGTGATTCGTACGTTAATGGCTCAGGAACACAGATTTTTCAAGTTTAGAGGGATTTTGGCGGTGTTTTTATTGTTTTGGCCACGTTTTCCAGCAGGGGAAGATAGTACGATGTGCCGAGTCTAGGAAAAATTACTGGCGTGTCACCGTGCGGACACGGAAAATAGTAGTTGTTGTTGTTGTAGTGCGCGTAACATGTGCTTCTATCAAAACGAAAGTAAAATTCTGGTGTCACCTTGCGGACGAGGATTTAAAGTAGTTCTATGCGCCAGCAATCGGTACTTGCCGTAAAGGCAAGCAGAGCAACTAAACGAAAGTAAACGAGAACGCAAAGCTCCGGCAAGCTTGAAAGGTAAATGTGCAAGCTCCCGAGAGCCCGGAAAAGTAAAAGACAAAAACTCCGGAGAGCCTGAAAAGTAAAAAGGGTGCTAAGGCGAGATGTTTTAGCGTCGGGTTGTAAAAATTTCAGTATTGCATTTCAACCATTTCTACTGTGATACATAAGTGAAAGCAACAACATTGTAAAAATAAAACATCTCATGTATAGAATATAGAAATCAGACAAGGGGAGTAGTATGCAGGATCATTGAGATGGGGAGTAGAGATAAAACCAAAGAAGGAAAACTTTAGAGAACCGAGAGTGAGCGTATTGTACAGTGCCGATTCTTTAGAGTTTAGACTATGTTTCTGCCAAGATAGTCTACTCGAGCTGGATGCTTGAGCTTCATGAGGGCCTTAACTTCATGCTTGCGAACCATTTCTCTTAAAATGTTTAAATTTCCAGCTATCTCCCCTAATGTTCTGTCGCCCTTGTTCAGCAATATCGTTTATAAATTCTTCTTGTGTCTCTGTGCCTTGAATTAAGAGAGAAGACAGGCTTTGAGGCCCTCATTACTTCATGATACCTCTCAGTGGAAATTCCAACCTTTTCAATTATCTCATCTTCTGTTTGCATTCTTTTAAGCTGAACCAACATTTCAAGCTTGGCTTTCTGGATTTCGGCTCTAACCTGAATTAAAAAGCCAGGTGCATGTTAATACATATTTCTCATTACAATTATTATAAAGGGACTCATGTCATATCAACCACCATGCTACTGTGAACAAATAACCTATCTTAGGGACTTAGGGAGCAAGAAATCTTACCGATTCAAGGCCAAAGGTGACACGAGTAAAGCTTTAGAGTGTCATGGAGCGTAGCGTGCCTGATCAATAAAAGATCACATGTGGAAAGCCGGAATCTTCTTTGTGGTTCAAAGTGATCAATTGCTGTGATAAGTCCCTTCACTCCAGCCTGGCAAAGGTCTTGAAATTTTGGACCATTTGCAAAGTCTTGAAACTTGAAAGTACTTGGTTAATGACAAATAACACAAGTCGGAGATTGTGCTGCAATAAGTTAGAAACAATCACCATTTAAATTTCTGTTCATTCACATTTGACGCCACAATTTCTGAATTACTAAAGCGACTACTTAAGCAATCTAGGCGCATTACATACCTTGATGAGTTTGTTTCTTGCGGCTTGACGAACCTCCAAGTGCTTTTTCACTTGAACTACAATTATATTTGTTGCCTCAGCTAGTTCACCCTTATTTGGTTCTCTCCCCAAATCTTTTTGCAAAATTCTCTTTCACTTCAAGAAGACCCTGAATCAAGACAACATAACATAATTAAGCAGCAAAATACCACACACACAAACACCTGGAATAAACAATTTTCTCTATCTTCACAAATTGAGCTTTGTTAAGGGTATAAGTATAATTACACACCATGTGGTGCTCTAGTACTTGGTATATATAGCTGCTGTTCTTATTTTCGTACATGTATCAGGGCCTTTCTACAACAATACAAGTCATTTCTCTCTTTATTTTCTTGCTTTCTCCTTCAAGCTTTCAAGCTTATGCAACCACAAAAGCTTGTAAATTTGTAACAGATATCACAAAATGAGGCAAAGTACCTGTTTCTCTTAATGCTGGGCAGATCATGACTAGAGGGCTTAATCTCCACAGCTTCTTCTTTGAGCTGTTTCACATCACCAAGCTCAAATCTTCCAGCCATTTCTTCCACTTTCTCTGTTCCTCTCTGCGCCTGCTTCGAAACGTCCTCAGAGAATAGAAACAAACAATAAGGCTTTGACCCACCAGCCACCAACCTTCAATAATTCAAAACACATGCCCATTTATAATAGACGCAATAGGAGCATTTCCTATAAATTTGTCTCTTGATCTTTACCATCCTCATCCACGTCTTTAGCATTTCCTAAGGACCAAAAATAAAGGCATTTCAAAGTGTATTCCCTATATATGCAGTATCTCCTCAACCCATGCCTTGATTAGCAGTCATGTTGCAGTATCAATCGTGTGCAAGATCTAACGTGAACATGATGAAATAAAAACCTGAAAATCTACAGTTAAATATCATTAATAGTCGACATAGTTTCCCACCATAACATACATTTCAAAACTGTTAGCACTGCCTATGATCAGAAACACAAGAAAAGCAGACAAAACTCCAAACATTGACATTACCTTGAGCTGAAACTTGTTAAGAAAGTCCTCAGTGAAATCAGGACCATAAAACAGACCAAAGCCTCTAACTTTATTTGGAGCCAGGCCAGCCTCTAACAAAAAGATATGAATTTGACAAATGTCAGAAACTATGTTGTTTTATCAAAATGAAATTCAAGATATAAGAGTTCAGGTACTGAAACAAAGCATTTATACCAATACAACATGGTTCTCCCAAGAGTCCAACCAATTAGATCAATAACACAGTGACTCAGTTATTGACTGGAGACAGTTTTCACAATGGAACCATCTTTTTTAAAACATAAAGATGACATAACCACTAACAGTTCATAGTTGACAACAATGACTTTGGGAATTATGTTAAGGACCTTCCATGCATATGATAATTAGATAATGTAATAATTTTCCAGGTTTTATAAACAGTTACGAGGATAACCTGATAGGTGTATGCTCTGACTGCGTTCCCCACTGTTCAAAAAGTTTAACAGGCGTAGAAGGCTGCTCAGGTTGATTCTCCTGCTGAAGCTTTTTAATGGATGTGTTCGGAAGCCATGAGTTGAATCTCTATCATGATGGGGTGAGCCATTTAACTTTGAAGCTTTCTGGATTTCAATGGGGTCTCAAATATAGTGCCACAACTCCACAAGACTTAAGAAACTTGGCCTGCAGATTATGTGCCTTCAGTTTTTTTTATTCCGGAATCGTTGCCATATATCAACTTTACATGTCTTGGAACCCCTTTCAAACATTGAAAGTTTCTCCAACTTCTTTGCACA
The DNA here is from genome assembly GCF_000184155.1 of Fragaria vesca subsp. vesca. Taxonomy (NCBI): domain Eukaryota; kingdom Viridiplantae; phylum Streptophyta; class Magnoliopsida; order Rosales; family Rosaceae; genus Fragaria; species Fragaria vesca. Next base: position 7,526,645 of record NC_020491.1, read on the forward strand.
CAAATCACCATCTGTATAAATTTTCATGCTATTCAAAACTTCACCATTCTTCAACAGATATTTTGCAATTTTAAACTCATCGTCCTTTCCCCCGAATCCTATGATACAGATAGTCTTGACGTGTGACAATAGACAATTCGGGACCAACTCGGGAGGATGCCAAAGTGGCTTTACGTGTTTAACAAAATATACTGGTCCACGACAATTGTGTCCCTGAAAGATTATACAGAAGGCATAAAATGAAAATCTTTAACAGGTACAAATTAAATGGGTACGCTGTATAACGAGTTCAACTATATCTTACGACGTGTTCTATTACGAGAGATTCTAGATTTGGTGATCTCTTCAGCAACTCTAACCACCAAGAACAGCAACGATGAAGATGCAGCTTCAATTGGTTTAAATTACCGAAAATAGGCAGATCACAAATCTCCTTCATGAAACATAGATTATTCATCAAATAGAACTCAAGGAAAAATTGCAATATTGGGCTATATACTCTTTCAAAACATAAAATTTCCAAAAACCACATAAACTAAATAAATTAAACCAGTGAGATTTCAGTTCTTCTTATATAAGCTACAATCAACTTTAATTATGAATAAGAAACAATAAACCAAGTATATCAAGTATATGAATACTTACATCCAAATTATGTGATGAAAGGGACAAAGACTTGACATGACAAATCTGTGCCAAAAGCGCGGTCGCACGGCTAGCAAATGTAGGATGTTTAGCTGCTCCGTGGTGTGTGAGATCAATAGTGGCTTTGACTAAAGACTTTGAATTCTCCAAAACAAAGCTTGACAACACACTCTGCTGGAGATGAAAGTATTCGAGCTTTGGAGCTCTAACAGAAACATTAAGATTAAGGAGACCAACATACTCATCCAACCTATATCTTGTGACAAGATGGATTGTTAACTTCTTAAGTTCAAGCGCAGAGATGTTGAAATCTAAATCTTCTACCCGCACATGTCCAGTTACAGCCAACACTTCAAGTGCAGGGCAGCCATCCAGAAGCTTTTCCATCAGGTTATTAACAGGATCAGTTTCTATAAATAGAACTTTGAGACGCGGCAAACACCATGAATCATCAGGAGTATTGATGATAATATGAGACCTTAACTTCAAAACAACAAGTGTTTTGCACTTGAAAAGGCTTTTAGGCAACTCATAATTCTCGTCGACACCTGATAGATTTGTTACACAAAGATCGAGTTCAACAAGATTATGCATGATGGCAGTGCGAACCCAACTATCAATCTCAACATCAGGCAAACTCTTGCAATCCAGTTTGAACTTTTGAATACGTGGTGAGTTGCGAAAGTAAAGTACACGCCTAACAAACAACTCAAAGCTTTTGGAGTCTGAAAAATGATAATTAGCAAGATCTAGAACGGGAACAGAGGCCTAGACTCTCTTCCATCTTTGAGACAACATGCTGGTGCGTACAGCATACTTTGTTGGCATAAAGGACAGGATGTGATAAAGAAGTGAATCTGGTAACTCACTGATCCTATCTTTCATCCTACGTTGAACGGAAGTAGAAGCCATTTGTTGCAGCTTCACTAATCTGAAATGAAAGTGAAACCTTAAACCCTACAAGTTCCAAGAAACACCCACCAATCGTATTAGTGGAAATCATAGATCATAATTTACATATATATATATATATATAGTCCGTCTTTGCTACGGACGTCCGCATCGTTTTACGGTGCGGATTTTCGTCCGTTCGCCACCATACGGCGCCACGCGAGGGCGCGCCTCCACCCCAGCCGACTCCAGCAGCTTCCCCCATCACTTTCCATCCCCGGCGAGTCCGCCGAATTCCAGTTTTCCGGCCAGATCACCCAAGTTTGAAGTTTTGGGTGATCTGGCCGGAAAACTGGAATTTGGCGG
>NC_020491.1:7528566-7529650 GCF_000184155.1 Fragaria vesca subsp. vesca
AAAATAATATATATATATATATACACAGAGAGGATGTGAAGCGGACGTCCGCACTCCGGCTTAAAGTGCAGACGTCGTCTGTTCTCCGCCGTCTCACGCCGGCGACGGCTTCTCTCCTTCCCGAACGACAGCACAGGCTTCCAGGACGGTTTCTCTCCTTCCAGGACTGGCCGGCGACAAGTTTTCCGGCCGGATTGAAGCTCTGGACGAAAAACACCATGATTGATCAAGGTTGGCCAGAAAACTTGTCGCCGGCCAGTCCTGGAAGGAGAGAAGTCGTCCTGGAAACCTATGCTGTCGTCAGGGAATGAGAGAAGCCGTCACAGGCGTGAGACGGGGGAGAACGGACGACGTCCGCACTTTAAGCCGGAGTGCGGACGTCCGCTTCACATCCGGCCTCTATATATATATATATATCAGGGCCCTTCCAATGAGGGATCCTATTTTTTTGTTCTATTTCTAGGGATAGGGTATTTGACAAACTTCCCGATCACTAAATCACATCTCCACCGTTCAGTTTGTAGGTGTATATGAGTAGATTACTTCTACAAATTTTCAGAAAATTTGGTGATCTTCAAGTCATCCAAATGTTTGATTTATTTTTAATAATCTTGAACAATGTAGGTTTGACATAAGTGTAAAGTTTTTTGTTTTAATCTCAACCATCCAAGCCCATTAAAAAACAGATCTAATGGTGTGGGCCTATCCCTAAAAGTGACAAAAAATAGGGATCCCTCATTGGAAGGTATATATATACAGGAATTCTTAGGTGCGGACGTCCGCACCAAAGTTTTGGTGCGGATTTCTATTTTTGCATCACTTCCCGATCGAATTTCCTTCTAGACATATCTAGATCATCTTGTGTAGATCATCTTTGCAAAATTTCAGCCAATTTGGTGATCGTTAAGGCTCTCAAAATCGAAAAACAAATCTGACGGACTGAATTTTGTCCGGTTCATCATCTCCATTTGTTTTTCGATTTTGAGGGCCTTAACAATCACCAAATTGGCTGAAATGTTGCAGAGATGATCTACACAAGATAATCTAGATATGTCTAGAAGGAAGTTTGAAGAAATTCGATCGG
>NC_020491.1:7529670-7536009 GCF_000184155.1 Fragaria vesca subsp. vesca
ACGACTATATATATATATATATATATATATATATATATATATATATATATATATATATATATATCGAGTATTATACGTAAAGAGGAAAATCTCTAACTCTCAAGCCCTGGGATACGCTAAGTTAAGAATCTAAAAACATACAAAACAAAGAAAATTTCGCTAGAAACCTAAAGAGGCATCCCAAAAGTTGAACAAATGGAGCCACACCTGATGACATATTTTTCCTGATATTTATAGTTCTTGAATTTTGAGAATGATCCTTCTATCAACTGATTCAAGAAGACCAATGACATCAATTGACTGATCACTATCAACAAATGTTCAAATCCAAAGACGCACAAGGACTTGAATCCTTATGATCTTCGTCTTTCAGTGCAGAAGCAAAACTTTCCATACCCAAAACCCCACAAACCATTCCTACTCCTAACCAACGAACCCAGTTCCTACTTCCTAGAATCTCCATTCCTTACCCACCAAATTTCAGTGCAGTAGCTATTTTGAGTTTCTGATTGAAATCTAAAGTTTGATTTTGATTTTGATATAAGCAGTGAGCCATACCTGTGGGGAGTGGGGACTGAGGAGACGGGCGACGACGACGTCTACTATATGTGACTGTGGGTCTGTGAGATCGAGAGGAATACGGATTTGAGAGGAAGGAGTCGAGTGAAGCACCAGGGTTTTGAAAACGACGACGTCGTCGTCTGTAAAACCCCAACACTATACACTGGGGGTTTTAGACTTAAGCATAAACGACGTCGTTTGTTTTTCTTTCTTTTACTTTTAAAAAAAAAAAAAAAATTAATGAAACGATTTCGATCACGTACTCTTTGTATTTGCACACTTTCACTGCTAAGCAGAGTTTCCCTCTTTGTGCTTAGCTGATCGATGATCGGTGATCGATGAAGCATTGCATATACTTGAACCCAAGATTACAGTATCAAGCTGTTGCGAATTTCTGTGAGTCCCTTTCTCATTTTAACAGCTCGAATTGGAAAACAAGGTACCGCCATTGCTCTCTTTCTCCTTAATTCTTTGCATTTGAAATGAATTAGGAGGCAACTTTAAACTTTCTTCTGTTGTGATTTTGTATTGGGGTTAAGGGTTATGTTAAGAACATGAAAATTTTGAAGTCTTCACTCTTAAGTCTAGTCCCTATACTTAGTTAAGCATAAAAAAAAAGTTTGGGACCCAGCTCTTATGAAGTTGGTTTTTTGTGAGAGAAATTTAATAATAGCACATGACCAAATTTAAAAACATAAAAACCCCACTTTTATAGGCAAAATGACTAAAATACCTATTTTTTCAAATAATGGCAGTAGCACGTCTCTCACCGACACGGCAGTAACACGTCTCTCGTCGAGACGACAGTAACACGTCTCTTGTCGACATGACAGTAGCACGTCTCTCGTCGACACGACAGTAGCACGTCTCTCGTCGACACGGCAGTAACACGTCTCCGGTGGACACGGCAGTAGCACCTTCCTGCACGGCAGTAACACGTCTCTCGTCGACACGATAACAGCACGTCTCATGTCGACACGATAATAACACGTCTTCGGTCGATACGGCAGTAGCACGTCTCATGTCGACAAAGCAGCAGCACGTCTCCGGTCGACAAAGCAGCAGCACGTCTCCGGTCGACACAGCAGTAGCACGTCTCATGTCGACACGGCAGCAGCACGTATCATGTCGACACGGTATAGCATGTCTCATGTCGACACGGTATAGCATGTCTCATGTCGACACAGCAGTAGCATGTCTCTCATCGACACGATAATAGCACATTCCTACACGGCAGTAAGACGTCTCCGGTCGACACGGCAATAGCATATCTCCGGTCGACACGGCAGTAGCATGTCTACACGACAGTGGCACGTCTCTCGTCGACACGGCAGTGGCAAGTCTCTCGTCGATACCGTAATAGCACATTCCTACACGGCAGTATCACATCTCTCGTCAACACGGCAGTAGCAAGTCTCTTGTCAACACGGCAATAGCACGTCTCTTGTCAACACAGCAATAACACGTCTCTTGTCAACACGACAGTAACATGTCTCATGTCGACACGACAGTAGCATGGCTCTCATCGACACGGCAGTAGTACGTCCATAGTTGCAGTAGAATATGTAGTGAAGGGTAGTTTGGTAAAATATGTAGTGACAGATGACATGTGGATATTAGTTTGTCCTAATTTGTTAATTTTTGTCCTTAAATGTATAAGATAATGTGTAAATAATATATTTGTAAACTGAAATTTGGTCAATAACTAATATGTTGTTTACTAAATAAGAGTACAACATAGTAGAAGGTCCGGTTGTGGTACCAACACCCAAGCTTCTAAAAGACCTCGCTAGGACCGCCTAGCCCCTGCCTAGACTCTAGGCTACAACAAGCCGCCTCGCTTTTCTTCTAGGCTTTTGTTTCAGGCTGTGGGTGATTAGACGGCCGTTTAGCTCGCCTAAATGCCGCCTGGCCCACCTAGGCTGCTAAGCTCTCCTGCTAATTTTGTTTTCTTTTTGTGGTGGGATTTGTTATATTGTGAGGAGCATGAGAGTATAAGAGCTAATGGTGTGTTTAAAATTAGAAGTGTATATGTTTATTGTTGTTATTGCTCACTTTTACGGGAAGTTATGCTAAATTTTAGCTATAATTTATTTTATAAATGGGTTTGACTAGATTTATGTTGAATAATTTATTCATATTTGACCGTTTTCAAATATTAAATTGCAAAAAATATACATATTAATTAATAAATCTTAAAAAATACAAATCTCCTAGTCCCCGCCTAATCCTCGCCTAGATTGTCCAAGCTCTAGGTTGTGGGTTACCGCCCGTCTATCGCCAATTTATAATTTATTTTATAAATAGGCTTGACTATATTTATGTTGAATAATTTATTTATATTTGATCGTTTTCAAATATTAAATTACATAAAATATATATTTTTAATTAATAAATCTTAAAAAATACAAATCGCCTAGTCCCCGCCTAATCCTCGCCTAGGTTATCCAGGCTCTAGGCTGCGGGTTACTGCCTGCCTACCGCCAATTTATAATTTATTTTATAAATAAGCTTGGCTAGATTTATGTTGAATAATTTATCCATATTTAACCTTTTAAATATTAAATTACATAAAATATATATTTTTAATTAATAAATCTTAAAAAATACAAATCGTTTAATCCTCGCCTAAGTTGTCTAAGCTCTAGACTACGAGTTACCGTCCACCTACCGCCTAGTGCCTTTTAGAACATTGCCTACACCACGACTAGGGTCTTATAGCTACTTAACCCTTTACAATTTCTCAAACCTACTCTATAACTGAATGTCAGTATATTGATTACTTTCTTCAGAAGTTCCATACATAATAGTTGAAACTGAACCCCGTACTGGACTCGAGCTAATCAAGTAGGTCCCAATCTAATCAATGTTTAGGTAGAACACATTTTATTTTTATTTGTTGACTGAATCTTGTGTATCCCAAAATTAGGGTTGTGTGTCAAGGTTAAAGAATTGAACATGCCCAACTGGTTATTGAGAACTCATCATTCATACAAGTCTTGGACGAATTGCTCCATAAAGAGCATCTCTCATAACCCAAATTTAAAACCAAATTTAGCTTAGAAAACAAAAATATTTTTTAGAATCTTTTTTTAGCTTATTAAACTCTTCCACCATAAGCTAAATTCTTAGCTAAATTAATAACATTTTGGCTTTAGAAAGACTCCCCTCGTAAGCTAAAACCTAATGTAAAGTCATTTATGTTTATTTTCTCATATATTTGTTTAAATCAATAATTAATCATAAATTTGCCTTACCAAATAGCTCAATCTAAAAATTTTTTATATTGGAAAATGTAATTTGGCTTAGGGTGAGAGTAAACATAGGCTAAATTTAGTTTGTTAGCTTATAGTGGGAGATGGTCCAATATATGCTAATTCACTACTTTTTTTTGCAAGCTGCTCTTTGATTATTTGACTTAGATGAGGTGGTCTAATTCTGAAGGCTTCTGTTCCGTGTGTTGCACGGGTCAAAATTATAGCTTCTTAAGCCTCAGTCTCTAGTTCTAATATGAGGACAGTTAACCTAAGAGATGGGTTTTATGGGACTATGAGAAACAAGTGAATCCGGCCAGTCGATCAATACAAATATAGACTTACTGATTAGCCAGATTTTACGATAGTCTAGGATCATAAGAACTTACTGACTGCTATGTTTGATATACAAAACTACCAATATGTTAATGTGCCGTTGCAATTTCCCCTTTAAACACAACTAAACTTGCAAGAAGACTGAAGTCGCCACCACCCTCGAGTGGTCGACGACGCCTTTTGTATAACGTACGTACCCATCTGTTCATCCTTCCTACATTAAGTATCCGGTAATTCTATTATTGTTTTTTCCTAGAAGCTAGATAGTCTTCTGCACAAAACCATGTGCGCGCTTTAGATCTTCATGGTCTAATCTTTTGTACGAGTAGGAAGCAGTTAACTTCTTAAGTAATAGGATATAAATTTGCTCCCCACCTAAAGTTACTCACCCTCATACCTACCTATCTAGTTAAATGCCACATGTCTTATTCTTTAATCACTCTAACTATGATTAACTACATGAGTTTATATTAGTACATTATATTATCTTATAACTCTAATTTTTTTCTTTTTCTTTTCCCTCTTTAAATGAAGTAATGATGCAATAATCTCGGGAAAAATTTTAAAAATAGTACATGACAAATTGTCCACTCTCAATTTTGGTGTTTCAAGTTTCAAAACAATCATAACGATACATGAACTTGTAATCTCAACCGAAAATATGTACATACCGTTACATTCTCCGTTATCTAAAGTGTTTTCCGTTAAACTTTGAGGGGCAAATCCGTCACTCCTTAATTAAATTATTAAAATCAATAATTAAATTAATAATTAATAAGGAAAGGGAAATAAGAAAGAAAAATATATTGTTGACTCACTTTTTTGTCCTCGTCAAACCCAGGATACACAAAAATGGCGATCTAGGTAGGACTATGGGAGGAAGTTGGAAGATGATTTGATTAAGTCTTTGAGAATATATGATCTGAGTTTACAAGATTAAAAAAGTATATAAATAGAAGAAAAAAATATTCACAAAAAAAGGTATATAAATAGAAAAAAAAGAAAAAGAAAACATAATATAAAAGAAAGAGAGAATGGAGAAAACTCGAAACCACCCTTTGAAAAATGTGAAATTACGTAGAGTTAATGGTGTTATTAATGACATGTGTTAAAAGTGTGCCGGCTTTTAAACGTCATGTTCCATTTTGATTGTTTTGAAACTTGAAACACCAAAATTGAGAGTGGACAGTTTGTCATGTACTATTCTTAAAATTTTCTCATAATCTCGTGTACATTTGAGTTGGATTCTTTAACATCTACAGTAGAAGCTTAAAAGAAGAGCAACATACAAATACAAAAATTATTTACTAACATTTTTTTTTAGATAACTGGCTATATTGAATGGTGGAAGATGTGCTAGGAACACTTACATTTAATCCACTAGGCTGACCACTATGTCTAGCATCATGTTTCCATCTCTTTAGGTAATATCTAGATGGTAATTAATGAAGGCACAACTAACTCACGAAGTAGTTTTAGAGGAGAGATTCTAATGAGGACCTTATAATGAGGACTAAGTGAGGACTTTCAATTGAACGGTTAAATGAATGTTTTAACTTTTAATTGATATTTTCAAATTCCTATTTGCATGTAATCTAATCGTTCATTTGAAAGGCCTCACTTGGTCCTCATTAGAAGCTCCCCCGTAGTTTTAGTGCATGTAAACAAAAAATCCCTTCAAATTTAAATCTGTTGCAACTACAAACAATCGACAGATTTGAAGGACAATATGTTATTGACCCTCACAAAAATGGATTGCCCGGTCTTTCAACTATATATCTTTGCATTATGCCATCATCACTTTCTAACTCTAATTTCAGATCTCATGTAACTTCGTTTAAAAAGGGAAAAGAAAAAGAAAAAAAGAGAAATTTTATTCACACATTGCTAGATACTAGATACACATCTCTTACTTAATACATCACCTTAAGATTGTTATATTTTATTATTTTGCTTAATACACAACCTCAAACTTTCTAAAATACCCTCATTCACAATACCCACTTGTTCACTAAATACTAATTGAACTTTTTTTTTATTAATTGAAAAAAAGACTGAAAGAACAAATAGATATATATATAAAATTTTTTTTTCCAAAAAGAGATAGAATATATATATAGATGCTTTAATCAACATATATAACATGATCAAAGAGAGTTCAAGATGTTCTCTTAAAAAAAAAAAAAAA
>NC_020491.1:7536029-7572408 GCF_000184155.1 Fragaria vesca subsp. vesca
ATCGGAGATCACCATGAATTCTATAGTTGCTTGGATTTTTTTTTTTTTTGTTAAAAGATAGTTGTTTGATTATGCATAGTGTAACTATGATGTGTGTGTGTGTATTCTTTAAGATCGAGAATTAGCTAGCAAAGAAAACGACAAAGTAAGATAGTATATTCCAAGTTTCTAAATATGTTTTAATTTATATATATATATATATGTCTTTTTTAGTAATTTAATGTATTCCTAAAGTATAATGTTGGGTGTATAAAAAAAGGGATGTGACTTTAACACTTAGAGATGTGTAAATAAAATTTCTCAGAAAAGAATTAGAGTTAGAAGATAATATAATTTACTAATATAAACTCATATAGTTAACCATGGTTAGAGTGATTAAAGGATAAGACACGTGACATTTAGCTAGATGGGTGGGGAGCAAATTTGTATCCTTAAACTTGAACAAGACAATCACGCTTATTAAGAAAACTTGAACAAGAATCATGAACTTGAACTGAAAATCCTTTAAACTCCCTAAACCTCTATAAATGGCAACGTATCAGACATATTATCGCTAACAGAGATTGTTTTCTTCCTCTCATGTTAAACAATAATCCCTCTCTGCTCGCCAATCTAATTCTTGAAGATGTGCTCCCCACTCTCCCTCAACTCTACCACAACTCAACAAAAATTAGCGACCCCGTTTTCTCTTGGAGCTTTTGTAAAAACACTAGCCATTTCAAGCATAATTGTAATATTGTCTTACATATTGTTCTTTGATCAATCAAATAGTTTTCAACCTTCCAATCTCCTGACAACCTTCAAACAAAGCTTCCCGGCTGTGACTGCACCTCCCGGCAGTCACCCTCCTACGAATTTAAGCCACATTGTGATCGGAATCGTTGGCTCCATGAACACATGGCAGCAGAAAAAAGCATACGTTGAGGCATGGTGGCGGCCTAATGTCACCCGTGGATACCTCTTCTTAGATAGAGCTCCTATCAAACAGTTTCTCCCTTGGCCTTCATCTTTTCCTCCTTTTCGAGTCAACGAGAACATCACCGGATTCAAAGTGTACCCGAAGATTGTGAGTCCGGTCCAAGTACGAATAGTGCGTACAATTTTGGAGATGTTTAGAGAGAGTGACAAGGATGTGAGATGGTACGTCATGGCAGACGATGATACCGTTCTTGTTGTTGATAATTTGGTTGAGGTTCTTGCAAAGTATGACCATACTAAATACCATTACATCGGAACAAGTTCGGAGTGTGTGAGGTCTAATTCTGATTTCTCTTTTGATATGGCATTCCGTGGTGCTGGCTACGCTTTGAGTTACCCACTCGTGGCAGCATTGGCGACAAAGTTAGATGAATGTATTGAGAGATATCCATACTTGGGGTTCAGTGATTTAATGCTACATGAATGTTTAACCGATTTAGGAGTTGCTCTGACGCAAGAAAAGGGCTTTCACCAGGTAATCACTAGTACTTTCTTCCTTGAAACAGCATTCATTAGTTTTGGGATTTCGGTTTTGAAAGACCAGGATCTTTGCTGCTATCTAATCATTCATTGTGATCGATTTAGCTTCTTTTTTTTTTTTTTTCACTGCAATTTAATTCGAGGCTTACTACTGGAACAATTGTAATTACAGATCGATCTCCATGGTGACATATCAGGTCTTCTGTCAAGTCATCCACAGTCTCCATTCCTCTCCCTTCACCACCTTGACACTATTGATCCAATCTTCCCCTCCATGAACCGTTCGGAGTCCATTAACCACCTCATGAAAGCAGTAACAGTAGACCCTTCTCGTCTTCTTCAACAAACCATATGTTACCACAGACCAAGCAACTGGTCTGTCTCAATCTCATGGGGCTATTCTGCTCACATTTATGAAAATATAATCCCCAGGAGCAGTCTACAGAGGCCGATTGAGACATTCTGGCCTTGGCAGAGGAGCGCCAGAGTGCCATTTTACATGTTCAACACCAGGCGGCGCTCCAAGGATCCATGTCAGGCTCCGCATGTGTTTTATTTTGATTCTGTTGATCATCATGTTAAAGGAAACAAGAGTACTGTTACGACTTATGCCAGAGTAGCCCGGCGTGGTTTGGGGTCATGTTCTTCATCTGGTAACCACCCTGCGGATTCCATCACTGAGATTGAGGTCTATTCATCGCCAGAAATACGCCTGGAGATGGGAGGAAAGGAGTGCTGCGACATAGTACATGCAGCTGGAATGAACAATACTCGAGTCGTATACAGGGCTTGCATGGAGGGTGAAATTATGGCTTAGGTTTACAGGTCATGTACTAGGATGAACGTTTTCTGGGTATTAGGAAGTTTCAATCTTCAGCGCACCGGACAAAAACGAAAATAAATAACATAACAAGTTTGTTTTCCCAGTAAAATCTTAATTTAAGGAAAAACATTGCCGGGACTTTAACTCTTAAAAGCCCCTATTGAAAAGAAAATTCACTATGAATCAAAAACATTACAAACTTTGTAGTACTAACTGCGGCTACTATCTCTAGAACCCTAGCAGATATGTTTGAAGCATTATTCTTCTTCTTCAATCTTGAAGGAACTGACCACGTCTTTTATCCTTCAATCACATAAACAACAAGTTCAACTCAACACGGAACAGTTAAACTTATGACCTTACAAAGTTTTACAGCGGAAATTACTATCTCTCAAACACAATGCGTGCAAAGATAGTCCCCAAATACGTGCCAAAGATAGTCTTCAAACAAGCTGCTACGTCTCCTATATAGACATCCAAAACTCTTGTGCAAGAAATTTTCTCATCATCAACGTCATAAACTCATTTGGTTTCTTAAAAGGAAATCTTTTAAACTGCACAATCACCAAATCAATCAAATATATCTCATATATCAAATAGTAAATTACAAATTAGTTACTGACCAGATTTCAGTTTACAAATACATCCTTTACACGTTATCTTATACATTTAAGGACAAAAATTAACAAATTAGGACAAACTAATGTCCACATGTCATCTGTCACTACATATTTTACCAAACTATCTTTCACTACATATTCTACTGCTTCTATGGACGTACTACTGCCGTGTCAACGAGACACATGCTACTGCCGTATCAACATCAGACGTGTTACTGCCGTGTCGACGAGAGACGTGTTACTACCGTGTTAACGAGAGACGTGCTACTGTCGTGTAAGAAGGTGTTATTACCGTGTCAACGAGAGACGTGCTACTTGATAAATTCATCTTTCATACATTTTTATACCCTTAGATGCATGATTATATGTTTAGTTCTTGTCAATTGTGAGTCATTTACTTAGTTTTTATGTTTTGTAGGTCAAGTTGGAGAAAAAGAGAATTTGGAGCTAAGTGATCCAGAAACTGCCCTGCTATGCGTCAACTTTGAGGATTAAACTGTACCTGCTCACAAGGAATCTGGAGGCGAGCCATACACCATTGGAAAGCTACCGATATTAGTTTATTGAGGAATTTTGTGGAACTGGATTTGCATTTTTCTAGAGCAAGTTATGAAGGTTTGAGTGAACGCAGCACGTGAAGGCAGATTTGGACGAATTTTGTGTTTCTTCACATGATTCCAATTTGTGAAGCCTAAGTCCATCAATCTTAATACTACAAGGAAAAAGGCTGAACAAGTCCACATATTTGGAATGTTGCTCTTGCATTGACGATAATAACCTTATGTTATTTGGAGAGAAAAAAAGCTATTCCATATTGGACAAGGAGAGTCCAAAAAGCCCAAATCAATTGGGATTTCAAGAGGAATAAAAGAAAAACCTAGAGGACGTTAAAAAGGGAACAGAGATGCAGCAAGGAGGGTAGCAAGAATGCAGAGGAAAAGAAGAGCAGAGCTTCTCCATCGCTGGACCGAGTTCCTATCTTTTCCATTGTCAGATCTTTCATGCTTTCTTTATTTCTAGTCATGTTTTCTTTATCTATAGATTTCTAAACTTCTAGCTAGGGTTGAGATGAAGCCCCTAGTATGATTACTCTATTTCTTTAGTTGATTTGTTATTGAATTCAATGGATTGCTATGTTAAATTTTCAATCACTGTTTCAATAGAACTTTTATTCAAAATCTTTGCTCGGGAACAGTAAGACCTAGATTTTGTTTATTAGTTATTTGGTTGGAAAACATGAGGCTTGATTGAGAGTAGATGTTTTCTAGGGTTCCAAAGGATTTATTTAATCTTGTCATTAGAGAGTTGTAAGTTAAGAATACAAGTGCTTGATCATAGTCGATATTCTTGTTTACATGATTTCCTAGTTTTTTTGTGATTAATGGAGTTGAACATGTACTTGAACCTAATCATAACGTGAAGTAGATTATAGTTTGGCTACTTGAGTTCTATATGAGATCAATTAGTTGGAATTCATCAGATAGAAGAACATTGGCATATGTCCGGGATCAATAAGGCTTATGTACAGAAATCGTTAGCATGCAATCTAGGGAATTCAATTACTATCAACTAGAGAGAAGGGTAGGAGTATTATGTGGTGGATTCAATGCTTTAGCATCTTTATAATATGTTATTAAACTCTTAGAAATTTCATTGTTCTCTTGTCTTTAATTTGAATTTTATTACTTTATTTTCTGTTTTTAATCCAAACATCATAAAATCATATTGTTATTTCATTAGGTGTAGTATAATTGACATAGTAAGTTGTTTTAATCAATCCATAGAGGGAACAACCTCGTGCTTGCATTTCTATTCTATAAGTGGTTCGTACACTTGCGAGTACTATATTAAAACATACAACACTATTGCCGTGTCGACAAGAGACGTGCTACTGCCGTGTCGACATGAGACATACTACTGCCGTGTCGACATGAGACGTGTTACTGCCGTGTCAACGAGAGACGTGCTACTGCCTTGTCAAGAGACGTGCTACCGTCGTATCATTTTGCGTAAATTTATTTGGAAAATGGGTATTTTAGTCATTTTACGTATAAAAGTCTAGATCAAATCTAGTACTATTAGTTTAGGCCTGAGCTTATGTCCTAATTTGTACAGAAAATATTAAAAATGGAATTTTTGTGTTTTTAAATTTGATCATGTGCTATTATGTAATTTTCTCTTTTTGTAAAGTTAGTGAATTTCGTCTGCTCCTCATCCTCTATATTAGATCTAATGGTTAGGAAGATAACCACATCACTTGATATAATTTATATACTATTTTATTCCCAAATTGTCGATAACTTGATAGTCATCTACTGAGTTTTTTGAGGAAGGAAAAAAAAACGATCGGTTCTTATATAAAACAGGGTTTTTCTGAAGCGGTGGTTATAATTTTGTTCTCCTCTTTGGTTTTCAATTTTAAATCTTAAGGTTTTGATTTCTTCTCAATGAAAGAATACTGGACGAATCCAGCCCATTACCTTTTCATTCCCTTCTGGGTAGACCTGTAAATGGACCGGATTTTGATCCGGACCCGCTCCGGATCCGTGGTTTTTAAACGGGTTTGGATCGAAAATTAGACCCGTTGATCCATTAAGGACCCGGATCTGTTAACCCGTTTATTAAACGGATCGGATACGGATCGAGGTTGATCCGATCCGTTAAGGACCCGGATCCGTTTTAAAATAATTAAATAATATTTTTATAAATATAATATTATTGATAAATCTTCAATAATATATTAATTATTTGGATAACTAAACGTCTAAATTGCATCTAAAGTATGATCATTTGATAAAGTTGAGGATTACTTATGCGTATATTTTTTTTATGCTCTTTGCTAATAAATACATTGGAGGTCTAGTATTTTGAATATATTAGTTTATTGTTAAGAAGTATTTTGGCCATGTAATTCAATTTTTAATGTAAACATTTATTTTGTTATAATATTTCATTAGTGTTTTATGAAAATTTATGATAAAATTAAAAAATTATTATTTAAAATTTGAAAATATTTATTATTATAAACGGATCGGATTAACGGGTCGGGTATCCGTTAACCCGCTGGATCTGGATTTGGATCTAGCTATCAAAGATCCAACGGGTAACGGGTCGGATCCGGATCCAAAATTTTTATTACGGATCCGGATCCGGATCTAGGTCGATCCGCTCCAGGTCCGATCCATTTACAGGTCTACTTCTGGGTTTATCATCAATAATACTCTTACTCCTTTCCACCCCCATTCTTTCGATCAAGATTTTTGTTTTGGGGATGATTGTTTCAAAATTGGTATTTCATAGAATTCTTGATTCCTGATTTGACTTAATTGTTGGTGTTGATTATGAATTATGCATGTTAAGCATAATTTAGTGGCCATCGTACGTGTCCATTATCGCACAATGCAATTGTGCCAGAACTCAAGGAATTTTAAATTTATGGAGTATGAAACTATGAACTATGAAGGATATAAAAATGGTACATAGAAATTTTCCAGTCAATCTCAGATCCTAAAGTCGACAATACGTACTTACGTAGAGTTCAAAGAAGAATGGGGTTCTAATAGATAACGTCAGTCTGAAAGAAAAGAAAAAAAAATCTTAGGAAAATTATTTGTGATAAATAAAACGAAATATTCCTCATTAGATTATATTACATTAAAGACAATTTAGAAATAAAATAATATTTAAATTGTATTCAATGATGTGGTTATGCTCTTAACCATTAGATCATATAGAGGATGAGGATTAGATGAAATTCATTAACTTTACAAAAAACTAACTTTAGACGAGCCAAATCCAAAAGTTTGTTAATAGGTGAGCAACTTAAGGCCTAGTTTGGTACAGCTTCGCTTTTAAAAAAATTAGCTTCTATCCAAATATTTAGATTTTATAGTGTTTGATAAATGAAAAAAAAACAGCTTTTTTTGAAAATTATAGGTCACTGGCAGCAGATTTTAGAAGCAACCTGAAAGTTACTTTTGAAAGCAGCTATCACTAAAAACACTAGAAATTAATAACTTTTATCGTGGCAGCACTTTTAAAATTAATATTTACCAAATACAAAACTGTTTTAATTCACAGCTGATTATTTTCGCAGTACAGCAGCAGCAGTTTTTTTTTTTAAAGTCACTGCAATACCAAACTAACCCTAAGAGTAGCGTAAACCCCAAGCTATTGATGAATATTCTATGTTGGAGTAAGAGGAAATATCTTGGGCATAACATGTTTGTTTGGAAAAGGGTAGTTTTAGAATCCTAATTGACCAAGGAAGATAGTACCTTTTAAGGAAATTACTGAACGATTCTCCATTTCTACCTGACTAGGGGCTTTGTTGGGGATAGTGAGAAATGAGAATGCAAGAACTCATCTCACTGACCTCTTTTTTTGGTCTTTCATGTTTTGTAGGTGTATGATAAGTTTTTAGTTTCATTGTTCTTATAAATTATGGCATGGACACTCGAAAGAATTGATAGTTCATGGTGAGTTCTCATAAGAGGATGAAAAGTTTTGAACCACTCAAGAAAATGAAAAAAATCGGCAACCGACTGGGTAAGTTGCTCATCGGCATCGCAAAGAAAGAAAAAGAGATGCATGTGGAACAAAGTAGCTCGGGTTTGGCTCACATCTTTGAGAACAAACATGATGATGCTGCTAGCTCAGATGCACCAATCTTGTGTGAGAACTAGAATGCAGAGTCTTCTAATCATGAAAGCAGTAGTGCTAGCACAAGTTCATTGATGAGTACCAGTACTAGTTCATTGATGAACAGTACTAGTACCAGTAGTCATTCAAGAAGTCCTTTTGGATTGGTATCTGTTTTGAAATACTTTTCCTAGAAGACTCATTCTATGTCGAGGGTTGCGACTATCTTCACTGCAGGCAATGCCTTGTTAAATTTGTGGAGTCCAATATCTAAAACAATGTCTCATCCATTGGATGCCCTGAGCCAAGAATAGGAAGCATGGGAGTATTAGCCCCTGGGTACTGTCGTTCAATCCTCCCTAATGACATATTTGCTAGGTGGATTCACACCTTATTTGATCAAAATGGGAAATATTATAATCTTAAAAGTAATAGTACTAGTACTGGTTCATTTAAGTGTTACTGATGAGCCAAGTAGTACTTTTATATGTGATGTGTATTACGCCAAGTCATCTGGAAGACTCCTTTGATGTCAAGGGTAGCAACCATTTTTATTGTCGGCACTGCATTGTGAATTTTGTAGTGTCCAAGCTCCAAGACAATGTTACATCCATTGTGTGCCCAGAAAGAGGCCGTATAGGAGTCTTAAACCCCGAGTGCTGTCGCACTATCCTCCCAGATAGCATCTTTGATAGCTGGGTATTCTTCTTTGATGAAAATGTGACTGCAATAATACTATTACTTTTACATGTGATTTATGTGGGGAAGTAATTCATTTGGAAGACTCATTCGACATAAAGAGCTGCAATCATTTTTACCGTCGCCAATGCATTGTTGGTTTCATATCATCCAAGCTCCAGGAGAATGTGACCTCCATTAAGTATCCTGAACCAGGCTGTAGGGGAGTGTTGGATCTTGTGTACTGTCGTCCAATTCTTCCAAACAAAGTCTTTGATTTGTGGGTTCATGCCTTATGGAATCAAAACGAGCAATCTGCTAATTTTGAAATTAATAATGCTAGTACTTTCATATGTGAATTCTGTGTTGTGCCAGTTGGCCTCGAAGACTCATTTAATGTCAAGGGTTGCAGCCATTTCTACTGTCAGCAATGCATTGTTAATTTTGTAGTGTCCAAGCTCCAAGAGAATGTGACATCCATTGAGTGCCCTGAACCAGGCTGCCAGGAAGTGTTGGACCCCGAGTGCCATCGTCCAATCCTCCCTAATGATGCGTTTGATCGATGGGAAAAGCTCTGGTTGAAAATCTGATCACTGGATCTGAGACTTTAAAAGCCTTCTACTGTCCTTTCAAGGATTGCATGGCAATGTTGAATTGTTGATTGATGATAATAAGGTTGTACAGAAATCACAACGTTCATATTGTAAGAAAGTGTTCTTTGCACAGTGTAAGGTTCCTTGGCATGCGAAGATCGACTGTGTGGAGTTTCAGAAGTTGAATGAAGATGAGAGGGGAAGGGAAGATATCACTGAGGAACCTCGCAGAAGGAAAAATGGAGGAGGTGTCCAAGTTGCCAATATTATGTTGCAAAGAAAAGTGGCTGCTCATACATCAAATGCAGGGTCAACAGTAATTTCTGAATTATGATAGCTGCTTCTAATTCTCTGCAGATTTAAAATTAATTCTTTAAAGGCCTAAGTTGAGTTAGATACCATAACTTGATACTGATTTGATTTGTAGAGATGATTTCTGCTTTTAGATATCTCTAATAGAGGAAACGATCATTATAAGCATTAGTAACACAGGTGATCTAATGTGATTCACCTTGGGAAACTCTTCTACGGTTGGAGAGACCCTTTTGTACAGGAGAGGAGTAAAGGCTCTCTTCTATAAGGTTCATGCTAACTTCTACATTTTAATGTATTGTACTGTATCATTTATTACTCTTAAGATTAGTGTTGCCTCTTTCAACTAAGATAAACATCACTGGTACTGATGGATTATCAGTTTGTGTTTTTGCAGGTGTCGATTTGCTTTCTGCTACCATTGTGGAATAGCAGCTCCCTTAACTGATCATACTCGTTTATGTCCGAGCTGTAAGCATTAAGTTAAATGCCCCACGTCTCAGAATGGTGTTTTGGACTTTAAGGTGGTTGGATTACACAGTGGAGGGCAACTCAGCTATCACTATGCCTCCTGATGTCATGATATTAGAGTCATCATACCTTACTATAGGACTCTTATTTGTACAAAAGGAAAGAGAAAGACAGACTACGGTTGATGATAAGGAAACACCCATATTTGTGAATTTGAGATGAATGACTTGCAGAATGTACCATCTCATTCCCTTTACTGATAAACCTCTCATTCTGCAAGTGATTATTGTCATCTTTTGACATTGTTAACTTCTCGTGAGTTGCCGGTTGCTTGTTGAAATTTTCAGATGATACAACCAAGGGAGTCTAATTTTGGACAATTATTGTTTTGTTGGAGATGTTCCACATTACAACATATCATGTTTTGTTCAAATAACTACCTTACATTCTTAGAAGCTCAATTTTTAACTATTGTTGGGGATGTTCTACATTAAAAAATGTATAATATTTTATTAGACAGTATTAGTATAGTATTAGTATAGAAGTGTTTCTAAAGTGGTTAGCCAAAATGACTTTTTAGCTATCACATCCTAACTTCTTAGCACACACGCAAGAAAATTTACGCAATACAAATTAAAGGTTTAAGAAACACCAAAACAAAGTATTCCTCTAAATAACATATAAACAACTCACAAAATTAAATATAGATATATTAGATACAAAGTGGTCGGCTGAGGAAATCTTTTTACAACCCAAAAGTACCGTGAACACAGCAAAGCTTCCTAAACTAGCTGCAATTTTTCTCTTCTAGTACTTGGCGGACAAAGAAATGGACACCTAATGAAGAGAAGTCAACAAAAAATTACATTATAGCAATACTACTCGTCAAGTAGCTGTGTTAAACTAAGTTGAGCAGTTAGAACTAAGATAAAAAAAACTCCTATACTTCTTAGTTTAACGTTGTGAGGGTCCTTTTTGAATTAAATTGCGACTAGGCCAAGATTGACCCAATAATCCGATTAAAGGGAAATCTTGTATGTGATTCAAATAACAAATGGGTTTGACAGCATGAAGTGTGGTGTGGAAGCTAGAAACGCATTGCAGTGACATAATTGGGGGTTTCTGGGTAAGGATATCTATGAGAAGTGGAGGTTGAAGGTGGTTGTTTTGGGAAGAAGATGGTTAGCTGGGTAAGGAGCTTGAAGGCATGAAGGCTTGAATGCTTGGGATTTGAAGGCTGTTTGTAAGCGTTTTCTGGGTTTTGCTTCCTCCCCTTTTCTACTGCAGGGACTCACCTTTTATAGGCTCAATGGATAAGATTTTGATGATCTAAAGTATCTCATTATCCAGGTAAAACACTCCATATTCAATTCACATGATTTTGCCCTAAAACCAAGAAAAGAGAAGCTTACTTCAAGGTGGTGGCTCTCAGAAGAAGAGGGTTGTTGCGGTGACAACGATCATGACAACACAAAACAAGGAGATGTAGACAAGAGAGATTGGGAAGTGTGACGTTTGAGGGGAAAGAGGAAGCTTTTGACTGGTCTCATGGCTTCTTCTACATGATGAGATTATGATTAAGAGAGGAGTTGTTTTGGACTGTATTCATGCGCTGCGAGGAAGAAGAAAATCGGGTATTTTGTTGGTGCAGGGAAAATAGATCAGGCGTAGAAGCAAAAAATAGATGTGTTGTTATAGGAAAAATAGTTGGGGGTCTTTGTGGGTTTTATGCTTTTGGGCTTTTGGGTTTGAAAGAATGGTAGCCTAATCCCAAATTCTCATGCATGTTCACCATTTCATTTGTTGATCTAAGTCGTTGGGCTTGGATTTTGGGCCTAAGACCGAAATCACTAACGACATTAAACCGACAAATGAGCATTATGTGTTTCCGTAACCTTCCACACCACACCCACTTCTGCAAGCCCTAAAGACGCGTGGATGTGGCTTGGGTCCACATCAATGGGCATATTTACTTGGCGTGTTAAAATCTTAAGATTATAGAAATTTGCATGAATTGTATAACAAATTGTCGCGTGGCAAAATGTATGATTTTTCGGGTGTCAACAAACGCGTTCATACATGACTAAGCCTTACCCTTGATTTGTTCAGTACCTGAAATTACACAAAACAAACTAATCATGATAAGACAAGTAAACATAATAATTGTCAAATTCAGTAAGCAATTTTATACACAGCTTTTCAGCACAAACATAGATGGTTCAACAACACAGAACGTATAGCAAAACGCCGCAAAAGAGGCTAATCATACATAGGCTCGTAGATCATCAAGAGCCTCACCAAGTACAAATCTCCGGGAAATCTTTGAGTTCTTGAAGATTCAAAGTCTTGATGTTGTTCTGGGTTGGTTGATTATGGCTCCATGGAAATGGTGGAGGGTGATGATGGGAGGAAACAGAGCAGAGCTTTCCCATACCCATTTCGACAGCACCACTCCCTTTTATCAATCTCACCTCATCCTTCTCTCAGCTGGCTGTTTCTGCTGTTAGCTTGCTTTGTTTTTGTTCTCTGCGTGTGTTTTAACTCAAAAGGGTGAATATTGATTGTAATAGGGCCTTGTATTTGGAACTCGTTTGTGTTCTTATGTTCTGTCTCTTTGATCAATCTCTTCTTCGACCAAAACAAGAAAAATGAATTTAAAGAACGCATGCTATACGTATAAAAAAAAATCTCTTTTTATTTCTCACATTTTAGTTTGGGTATAACAATGACCGAAGTATTTGCTACATTGACTCTCCGATGTACTTATTTCCCTTGAACGTAATTAAATATTTCTTAATCAGGATCGTGTAAATACATGCATGCATTTCTTCAGTCGTCCTAACATGACTCTATGTCAGAGCATTGACAGCTTTCACCAATCCCCCACGTATACACGGGTCTACCGCAATAACCCTTCTTGTGACCTCTTTTAGTGCACTCTGTCTGACAATACTTGTTAGCTCTCGATAGTTTATAGTAACAGAATCTGGTATCGCATTTCACGTGACTATCAATAGGCTCACAATATTCAGTTCCTTGTGCAACACCAAAACGAATCAATTTTGATGTCGAAAAGACTAAGAAAAGCGCTAAGAAGAAACCAAGTGCCCTCGACTCTATGGCCAACCGCTACACAATGTAATCGATCTTTTTTTTTTTTTTTTTTCTTTTTTCAAATGGTACACGATATGAACAGCAACAATCACTATTTATATGAATTTTAGTATAACGTAACTACGATGATACTATTAAGTTACACAATTGCAATGAATGCAGTTATAGAACGACGATCACATTATTAAACACAAATGGAATGAACGCAGTTATAAATATGCTTATATTTCGTAATAAAAAAACACTTGACCCCTTTTGGTACAGCAACCCATTTTCTTAATGAGAGAAGAATATGAATGCATTCAACTACAAAATTGATAGCAACCCCCTAAATTGACTTCTCAAAACCAGTCTACAAATCTCATTTCAACTGATGAATGCAGGCTCTTCTGAATCTTAACTAGGCAGTTTAGTTGGTTGGCACCATATGCCCACAGTGACGAATACGCCCAGTTCACTTACTATAGAATGTTTATTTTTGTAAAGATACAACTTGTTATAATTTAAATAGTTAAGAAATATAAGAATTAGGGCCATTTCAAACTCATTAACTTTCAAATGACCAAGCTAACTTGATGGTACTGCACTAAAGAATTGAAGACAGCAAAAGTAGCTACAAGAATTGTGTTATACTACCAATGATAGTATTCACATTTGATCAAAAAATTACTCACAAAGAAAGAGATTCACACAACAAAATCAAGACAATGTAAATTTGCTATGAACACCAACTGATGATGGACCTTCAGGGGCTGGTTGCCATTGATGCCATGTCCAACTCCTCATCAGAATCAATTGCTTCTTCATAATCATAGTATGCTTTTACCTGCAATGGAATGTCAATGTAAAGCATTATAACTAAAAAGTTGTCAAAACCATTTAGCTCCAACACAAAACCAGAAGTTCATCAATGTTTTTCAAAAATTATGATCAATAATAACCAATACCTGTGGTCTTGGAGCAATTGCTTCAAAACTATGAAATACAGGATGATCAAAATTAGGGGGTTCCAGAACAATGTAAGCCCCTTTATTTCTATGCCTCTCCTCGGTACCCTGCAGGGGAGACAAAGTGATATCAGAATGTGATGAAACAAATGATCTTTGTAGTTGTACTAACCTACTAAGAAATCAAAAGTCATTTGCAGATTGAAAAGGGTACTCTTACAACATCAAAGAAACCACAATTTAAACCAACATATTGGCAAGTATTTAACCTATAACCTAAATCCATCGGTCAGATCATACACGGCTGCTCAGTTATGCATGAGTCCTTTCTCAGGTATTAATTTATTGTAGCTTCCATATAATTCAAAGTTTGTAGCCTTGTATTACAATTACCCACCTTATCTCAAAAGGAGAATGTTATCATAATGATCAATTGACAAACACATCCTGCTAAAGATGTGATTAGCTACTGGTTTCTCCAAAATGCTCAAGGAATATGAAATTTCAGACACTTAATAGCCAGAAACATTGACATATATGGACAGATTCCACATTGTCCACGATAAACATTCAAGTCCCATGCTGAAATGAGCAAAATTCCCAGAAGAAAAAAAGCATTTAACAGTTTCAAAACACACACAAGGACTTCACATAGAACTCTATTACTAAACATGAAGAATAATAATAATTAAAGGATTGTGAGTACACCTGAAATTGTGGGTAATCTGGAGCACTAAATAAAGTAATGAGCTTCCCTGACTCCACGACATGATCAATGGTGTACCCTTGATCCATGCCTCCAAGACCTGGCCTCTTTTCACGCGCATCAGGGCCTTCATGCGATCTGATAATCAACTGAGATTTTAACAAGGTAGAATAACCACAATTTTAGTGTTGCAGTTTTACCCTGATACAAATTTAAAAGCAACAGAAGAGTAAAAATAAATCATCTCATGTGTAGTGTACTCGTGTGTAGAGTAAGAGAAACATAAATTGTATTCCCTATGTAGTATCCCCTCAACCCATGCCTTGATTGGCAGTCACATTGCACTATCAATAGAATGCAAGTTCTAAAGTGAACATGATAAATTACAAACCTGAAAATCTAATGTTAAAAAAAATTAACAGTAGATATAGTTTCCCACCTTAAAACACATTTCAAGACGATTAATCTTCAAATTCAACTAGCACTGCCTATGATCCGAAACACAAGAAAAGCAGACAAAACACCAAACATTATTACCTTGAGCTGAAACTTCTTAAGAAAGTCCTCAGTGCAATCAGGTCCCCAAATGAGACCAATGCCTCTAACTTTATTCGGAGCAAGGCCAGGCTTCATCGAAGGATCCGACCACAGCACGTCCCCCGGAATCAAGTTCAAACCTTCCCAAGGAGGATCAAGAACCGATCTTCTAGCCTTAGACAACTCCTCCAAAGACCCCAAAACCAAAGAACTCGTCTCCGAATTCATAACTATCTTTCTATTCTTCTTCCCCTTTGGCCTCTTAACAGGCGTCACCGCAATGCTGCGGAACAGCCCTCCATGAGCAGTATAAACACTCCCATTTATAATAGACGCAAGAGGAAGCCCTTCAAAGCAACCCAAGCATTTCCTATACACATGTTTCCCTACTCTATCTTTACCATGCTCATCTCTATACTTAACCAACACTTCATTCTCGAATCCATAAACAGAAGTACAGTACTTGGATTCATGATTACCTCTCAGAAGATACACCCTCGTAGGCATCAGAACCTTCCACGCCAGCAAAACCAAGAAAGTCTCAAGACCCCAAGCTCCTCTGTCAACATAGTCTCCATTGAAGACGAAGATTCTATTCTCCGACGGGTACCCGGCATCTTTTAACAGAAAAAGAACGTCGTGCAGCTGGCCGTGGACGTCGCCGATGACGACGACGGTGGAGTCAGGGCTGCAGTCGTCGATCATGACGCAGTTGGGTTCTTTGTGGAGGATCTTGGAGGCTGTAAGAACCAAGGTATCGAAAACCTTGACGGGAAGAACCTCTTGGAATTGGGTCGGGGTTAGATTTCTTGAAGACCAGTCGAAGACGGACATGAGATTCTGGACCCACTCCAGGCTGAGGTTCCCTTCGGGGGGCCATTCGATTGGGAATTCTAGCTCCGGCGGCGGAGATGTGGCCAAGATCGGTGGTTCTGGAGATGAAGATTGTTGTTGATCTTGGGATGGTTGAGATTCAGATTGAGGAGGAAGAGGTGGGATTTCTGTATCACAGTTGCATGACATGTCTGGCTTCTCAGTAATTCTACCCAATCATTGATGTGTGTCTGTCTGTCTTAGAGTTGAGAGATGAGAGTTGAGAGCGAACTGGATTTAGTTGTCACTTTCGAGATTTCCTTTTGCTTCTTCTCCCTCCTGCAACTTGTCGCTTGTTACTGCCAAGAGATTTTTCGTGCGTAGAATGTAGATGGTAATACAGGTGTATATTCCCGGATCGGTTCGAGATCGGTCTGGGCCTGTGCGTGACCCGATAGTTTGATAAATCACAATTTAACTTCAATCAAGGTCAGCGTGATAAGATTAGAACAAAAACTGACACATAAAGTTTGATTGTATTTGATTTGAATACGACGACGGTGAGAGCCTTAATCTATTCCTTGCTAGTTAATATCTTAGAAATGGGAAAGTCGGAGAATTTTCGTTCAGAGTGCTCTCCCACCTTAAATTAATTTAAGAGAAAGGTTTACGATCAAATAATATGACATAATAGATAAGACCCGTATAAATAAAATAAATAACGTTAAACTACATTAATGCAACAAACATAAAAAGATAAAATAAATCAATAAAATGAAAGTTAAGGAGACCAAACTTATCTCGATAGTATAAGTCTAGAATATAGTGAGAAAGCTCATCGCACGGAAATAATATAGACAACAACAAACGAATAATAACAAAAGCGTACGTAACTTCATTTCAATTACTTTAACTCGTTTTATTAAAAGAAAACAGCACCTTTGATGCTTAATCCTTGTCAACTCCAACTCTAATTATAACATTGACTTTGATGCTTAATCCTTGTCAACTCCAACTCTGATTATAACATTGACTGCATTGTCCTAGCTTCCAATTCTCAACTTCAAAATTTTGTATAGTTGTTTGAATTTTGTATGCTAAACCTTACATATTGTAAGATCCACATCAATATAACCAAAAAAAAATAACCGTTCATTAATTTTTCGGTTTTAAATTTTCTTTTGTCTACCCACTTAATCGCATGCTAATCAATCTTTGCACTAGAGGAGCATTGGGCATACTCACATGCCTTGCACCTTCCACAGGAACTGCGTTCCTATGCACACTCCACATATTCTTGACCACCCACGTACAGACCTACCTACCTAATTTCCCATACATCAAGCAACATTGATACTTTTGGTCTCTATATTTTAAGTCAGCCATGTTGCAATGCGATTTTAGGGTTTTGGTAGGTGATTCTGATCTTAAAATGTTTTTAATCCACCGATTACATGAAAAGTTATAATGATTTTTATCATCAAGTCGTCGAAACTAATTTATATTGTGAAAATTAACATGACGATCGAATCTAACATACACAAATCAAACTGTATATTGAATACACCATTCAAATAGGTTTTGATTTTGAAACACGTTCCATGTATGTTTTCCCTTCATATGTGAAAACGTCGAGAAGTTGATCAACGACAAGTCCATTGATGAAGTTAGCCACTCACAAGTCACCAATTCACCAGGACTTTGAACTTTACACTCATACAAATCATCTTTGGCATACTTTTGAGCTGCTTTAGTCACCTAATTTGAAAATAAACCCCCTTTAGGTTTTCCTTTTTCCTTTAGTCCCACCAAGCCAATTTCCAAATCAAACCTGCCCTAATAACGTGCTTAATCAAATAAACAAACCAATGTACACCTATACATATATGATTCCACATTCCACACCTATTTCATTGACAATGCTGTCCATTTCAAAACCTTATAATCATTCCATTAAACAAACACCACAAGGTGATAAATTTCCAAGTCCCTTCCATTGATTCCACATCAATCATAGCCTCACCACCCAAAAAGTCCTTCCTCGACCTTATTTATATGCTACATCCCCCAAAACAAGCAGAGCTTTCATGATAGTTGGATCCTCCCTCTAGGGTTTCATTGGTGTTCTTCATGGGTCACTTGAACTACAACAGAGTTGGGAGTGTTCGGGCAAACAGAGGATTCAGGCTAAACCCGAGAAGATTTTCAGTGTCAAGACTACGCGCGAGGTTCTTGTGCTTCTTCAAGTTCTTGAGCAGATGGAGATGTTTATGCATGAGAAGAACTAGTAGTAAAGCAAGCTCTAATGGAAGCTGCAGCAATAGAAGAGGTTTGGTCAGAGAGAAACTACAAAACAAGGGTAGTACTGGAGTCGATTGTGGAAGATTGAGATCGTTTGGAAGGTCGAATTCTTTCTATGCAGAAGCCATTGCTGATTGCTTGGAGTTCATCAAGAGGTCTTCTATATCTGTGGATCAGAGAAGCAAAACAACCCAGTAGTAGTCGTTCAAAGTTTTTCTAGGCTAGCTTTTGTCTTTCATTTACTATGCTTCTCTTGCAAGAAAGTAATTTTGTTCTTGGGGAGTTTTGTGTATACAGGTTGAT
This sequence comes from Fragaria vesca subsp. vesca, assembly GCF_000184155.1. Classification (NCBI taxonomy): domain Eukaryota; kingdom Viridiplantae; phylum Streptophyta; class Magnoliopsida; order Rosales; family Rosaceae; genus Fragaria; species Fragaria vesca. The sequence continues at coordinate 7,554,347 of NC_020491.1, forward strand.
GATCGAACTTTTGAGAATTGGTAGAACTTTTGTTTGTTTTTTCCAGCATGATTAAAAGGGCAGTGGGATTTTGTTCTGGGCGACAACATTCTTGGGGAGGCAGGTTCGTAGCAGGTTGCAATGCAGATTATGTAGTTTGTATTTATCACCTAATACATCACCCATTTTGTTTAACTAATTTGGATTTTGATCTTCTGTCTCTTTATTTTCTGGCAAAATTATAGTATATTGAACTACAGGTCAAGAAAGTTAGCTTTAGTAAAGTTTGTCTAGAAATCATTTTAATCTAATTAATCTCTTAATCTTTGTGTGACATTGCATATGATCATGATTTTGAATTTAGGTTGATAGACTTTTCAATTCGTAAGGTAGACTAACAATTTTGTTCAAGCAACCAATAAAAACTTGACACATAGTAAATTTATGCAAAGTCGAGACTAGATCATTTACAAATGAGAAAAAAAATTGTATATAACTCAAAAATGTTATCAGTGATTCTATGTTATTTAGTTTAGTGATACAAGTTTTCTTGTTGTAATTCACAGTTAACTGAAAGAAGATTTTTTTTAGTAGGGCAACTATGTAGCCTGTGATTAGTAGGGTTAAGTAGCAAAGCTAGAAAGTAGAAACATGTCATCACCCAACAAGAACAAAAGTAATGTTGAGCGTAGTTCTTACGATCAATCCAAAATCGTGATTGCGCAATTTAAATGTTTTGACGCCTTAAAAAAAAAAAAAATTTGACATGACAGTTACAGTAATCCAAAGCGATCATCTATTCCAAAATATTCACCAACGATCGATACTTCGGCTCTTCAACCCGATTTGGGTTAAGTAGCAAAGCAACGAACAATGTTCACCCTGTTTACCAAAACAAGAACAAGGTTACTTACCTAGACCATAAGATAAACACAATCTTGGATAGCAAGAAATAACTTGGCATCAAAATCAGCCGTATATATAGTCAACTCAACAGTAACGTGGTTTCGACGTTTCGTATAGGCTTAGCGTTTTTTGGTAGGACTAGCGAAACCCGTTTTGAATTTGCCACCCATAAAAACGCGGGGCGAGATTTCGGGTCCTCCTTTTATACCCGATTCGAGAAGATGAGGTGCTGCCCAGGCCCAAACAAGTTGCTCAGTCTCCTGAAAAAAGCTCGAGACGCAGTTGGAGTCGCCGCCGCCGCTTCGTTCACCTCTCCTTATTCTTCTGCTTCTCTCGCCGCCGCTCCCAAGGTAGCTTCCGCCATGGACGAAATTCAAGCCCTCAAAACCAAGGTCTGCATCATCGGCAGCGGCCCGGCCGCGCACACGGCGGCGATATACGCCGCCCGCGCCGAGCTGAAGCCAATTCTCTTCGAAGGTTGGATGGCCAACGACATCGCCCCCGGCGGCCAGCTCACCACCACCTCCGACGTCGAGAATTTCCCGGGGTTTCCGGACGGGATCCTCGGCATGGAGCTCATGGACCGCTGCCGGAGCCAGTCGGTCCGGTTCGGGACTCAGATCTTCACCGAGACGGTTTCGAAAGTCGACTTCTCGACGACGCCGTTTAAGATCTACACCGACGCGAAAACCGTCGAGGCCGACACCGTCGTCGTCGCCACCGGCGCGGTGGCGAAGCGGCTCGTGTTCCCTGGCTCCGGCGACGGCAAGGGAGGCTTCTGGAACCGCGGGATTTCCGCCTGCGCCGTGTGCGACGGAGCTGCTCCGATTTTCAGGAACAAACCCTTGGCGGTGATCGGAGGCGGCGACTCGGCTATGGAGGAGGCGACGTTTCTGACCAAGTACGGCTCGGAAGTGAACATTATCCACAGGAGGGACACTTTCAGAGCTTCGAAGATTATGCAGAACAGGGCTCTGAATAACCCTAAGATCAAAGTGCTGTGGAATTCTGAGGTGGTGGAGGCTTACGGGGATGGAGAGAAGGGTCCTCTTGCCGGGTTGAAGGTGAAGAATGTTGTGACTGGAGAAGTGTCTGACTTGAAGGTTTCGGGGCTATTCTTTGCCATTGGTCACGAGCCTGCGACTAAGTTTTTGGATGGGCAATTGGAGCTTCATCCTGATGGTTATGTTAAGACCAAGCCGGGCACGACGGAGACCAGTGTTCGTGGGGTTTTTGCTGCCGGAGATGTGCAGGACAAGAAGTATAGGCAGGCTGTTACTGCTGCCGGAACCGGTAAGTAGCTTCTCTTGATCCTTATGACCTTAAATTTGCTGAAGCTATAAACATTATGAGAAATGCATGCTCTATACTGCGATTTTGGATTGCTTGTTGCCTTTGATCTATAATTCTGATCAGCATAAATGTGTTTGCATTCGATTCACGTAAGAAATGTTCACTCACCACTGTCTGTCCACTGGGATATATTGCACAATATGTTGTTAGAACTGTTGCACACATTCAAACAGTAAATTCGTCTGATTTAGTATTCTTGTAAGGTTGTTTCACAAGATAACATATCCCTGCATTTTACTTATTTTGTTGATTTCAAAAGGAACACTTCTAACTTGTTAGGATAACTTAGGGGGCACTTCATTCCTGCCTTTCCATAATGGACTGCTGAGGTCTTGTGGTATACACACGAGTTATGTTTTTGGCCCAAAGATATTGAAAGATCAATTGTATCAGCTAGGGCAGTCTTGTCTAGTGACCTCATACAGTGATACTAGATAATGCCGCAATCTAGGAGCATACAAGGAATTTGCTGTTCATGGTCAATATGGACTGAAAACACGAAGTGTTCTTATTTATCAAGTAGAGTAGCTGACTAAGCTTACTTCAAGCTCTGACTCAAGCCACTCCCTCCTCTCCTTGACTTGACTTTCGACTCTGACTGAACTTAACCCCAGTCTCCTTAAACTTGAACTGTACAACGTATGAAGCATGTCAAAAGTAGGTTTCTGAATGAGTTTAATTCCTTATCATATCAAGCGTAAGTTTGAGGTAGGCTTAAGTGCATGGGGTCAAGTTAGCCTCAAGGTTACTTATATAATTGCTTTGTTTGTGCTGGAAATCCACAGGAAAAGATGAACTCCTATGGTTACCCTAGAAGTCGGGTTTTAGTGGCCGCCTGCCTGCGTGCTACATGTGTTCTGCATGATTTGATCCAACTGATGTTTTATTATTTTGTTATATTTCACTCTGATAGATGAGCAACCATATGACACTACCGTGCTATTTTTTGTAAATTCAATTTGTATTTTAATCCCATAGTCAGATGTCCTAGTCTTTGTGATCTGTATGACTTAATCTTTTTCATTCTATAATGATGCAGGGTGCATGGCAGCTCTGGAAGCAGAACATTACTTGCAAGAGATCGGATCCCAGGAGGGTAAGAGTGATTGACTACCTAAGATTGACAAAGGATATAGGAGCAGCTGTTCAATTAGAAGCAAAGTTTAGTGAGTATTAAGATGAAGAAAAGCTCTCTGTGGAAAGACCTATTAGATATCCGTCATTCGGTTGCAAGAAAAAAGATAGTAAAGATCTGGGGATTTTCCAGTCATTCTTGTACCTTTATCGCATTTAGCTTTACAATCCGATTGTTGAACTCATTCATAAATTTGCAGACAATAATCCAATTGTTGAACTCCTTCATAAATTTGCAGACGACTATCTCGGTATTCATGTCTTGCCATCTGCAACCTTTATACATCTGCATATGTTTGTTTGAATGGCTCGGGTTTTCACTGCTGTCAGCATCTGTACTGTGTCTCTTGTTTTCGAAATGAAAAGAGCTAAAGTCCGAGATCTCTTATTTAGATGTTCTTTGACAAAGATGATCTCTAACTCTTAGGCCATGTTTGTTTCATGGATTTTAGGAGAAAGGAATGGAAAGTGGTTGCTTTCCTGTGTTTGGGAAGCACAAACTCAGGAAGCACTTTCCTGACAAACGGGAAGATAGATGGGAAATCCGTTCCACTCAAAATTCATGGGATTCATTTTCCCTTCTCAGTTCCCAACTGTGGCCCATGACACCAACCATCATTACGAGTTTTCTGGACAACACTACCCCAGCCCAAGTATGCTATTGCCAATTTTACCCATCGAATCCCATCTTCTGATAAGATTGTTTCATCAATCACAGAGTCGTTGGCGCCCTCAGTCTCTCGCCTCTTTCATCACCAAGACACGAAGAGACGAAGGTCTGTATCAAGACTCAAGAGAGACGAACTGGTTTATCTTCACTAACGAATAATTCACATGTTCTCATCAGTCAGTTATATATGATATATAAATCCTCTGTCTATGTTTTTTTGGGTGTTATATGATTTGTTTCTTCTTCTTCTTCAGCTTTCGTTCGGCAATCAGCCTTCTCTCTCCCAAGTAATCAAAGGTCAGGCCCCAGCTCTCTAATCTTGTTCATAATACAATTACACTCTCTTGGTTTACTTCGTGTGCTTCTATCTGTGTATGAATTGAGAATTAATTGGAATCGCATCAATGTATTTGAAGATTTTGTGATATTCAGGTTCTGCACTCTCTTGGCCTCAATTGCTAATGATGTTGTTCTATATGGAATTGATTGAAAGAAAGAAAAAATCGGGGGTTTTTGTAATCGCTCTTTATGCGATGAGATATATTTGATGAATGTAAACTCTTGGAAGCAATTACAAGGTATAAACAAGAATAGTGCTTTTTGATTCTTGAATTTATTTTGTATTTGGAACAGGACCATATTACTGAGTATATGGGATAATCATATTCTGCTGGATCCTTGTAGAACCAAAATTCAAATGAAAATAGATAGGGAAATATTCCTATTAAGGTTATTGGGGTTTGTGGGTATGTGGGGGAAATCTTAAGTGGAAACTAACTTTTAGTAGCTTCTTTTCTGTGTTCATAAATTTGGATGATCAAATTGTAATTTGGGTTTTCTGATATACGAAGGTTGATTGGAAGAATTGAAATGTTTAGAAACATGTGTGTGCAAAAGATAATCAAACAATAGGTACACTAGATCAGTATGTCCATATGAGGTGCCAATTTATGATTAATTCAATTCATCGCTAATATCTTAAGTACTAGGAAAGTGAACATGTACATATCTCTATTGCACAAATAAGTGAAATCTTGGCCTATTTGCTTGAAAAACATCATGTATCAAGAAAAAGTTTGATACTTAAACTCACAGTGTAGTTAGGCAAGAGATTAGATTGATTTTTATTTAAATTATAGGAGCTAGTAATAGCTGATATGCTTATTGATGATGTTATTTATTCATTATGTGTAATAAGCATTTCATTCTATAAATGAGTATGCTCTTTGCATCTGAAGCTGTTGGAACGCATAATGCATCATATCTCAAAGGTTTCCAAATATATAGCATTAGCCCCTACAGCTTTTATATCTTTGTCAGATGAATACCCCTTTTCTTTTATTTATTTATTCAACTTGTTAAGTATGTTCCCATTTGTGGCTTAGCAAGATGGCTAATTTGGTGGCACAACATATAGTTTGAGCTTGGTTAGCTTGCAGGGGAATGTGCACGGTTGATTGGAAAAATCAACCTACTTTCTCCTTATATCATTTACTTCTGTTTGATGTTCCTATTTAGTTTCTTTTCCTGTTATTTGTTTTGGCAGACTTCTCTGCCCTGTAAGTTCTCTTCTTGTACTTGGTGTTTTAATGCAATTCTCTTTGTCAAAAAGAAAAATTGTTCCCATCTATATCATGTGTGCTTTATTTATGGATTTGAAATTTTGAATTGATTTGAGAATACAATGTAAGAACAGAATAGGTTATATCAGAGTATTGGGCTATTGCCAACTTATGAATCATTTGTGACAAATTTTGCTGCAGATGATGGGAGAGAATATCTAGATGTCTATGAACCCAAACAATATCATAGAAAGCATGACATGCTTGTTCTTAGGTTTCAAATCCTGCATTCTCTAGGGATAGCTGTGTATGTCGTAGGAAATCTGTTGGAGCAACCAAATTCCAAAGAGTTCACAGGACTGTGGGTTGTAGTAGCAGATGATGATAATTTAAAAAGGGATGTGACCACTAAACTGCTCCAGAACTTGGTTCTCGAGTCCAGAAGAAACAGTACCTGGTTTGATTGCTTGATTAGACTTTCCATTGCTTAGAATTCATATTATTGTTTTCGATCTTCACACGCCTGATTGGTGTTCTGGATCTTCGCATGCTTGAAAACCCATGGTAGGTTGGTGCATGTTTGAATTTTTATGATATTCTTTTTATTTTAAAAGGCAAGGATATTATGGGAACATTGATATTTATTTTTACTTTCCTTTCCTACACCAACCAAACATCGGAAAGGAAATCAAATTATCTTTCATGAATACTTTCCATGCTTTACCAAAAACAGGAAAGGAAACTTGACAGGAATGTTATTTTCTCATCCTCATGGAAAAGACAATGGAATTGATTTCCCTTCCATGAACCAAACGAGGCCTTAAGTAGCGGATATGAAAGATCTACGATTCACGTCATGAATCTACAGAAAAGATTTAATCAACTCAGACGTATCAATCATTGAAGGATGAACAATGATGGACCCAAATGGACCCAAAGTAAAAACACATTTATCCACTGAAGAAAGAAGAATGGACCAAAAACAGAAGTAAACCAGAATGAATATTTCCATGTAAGGTATCAAATATATTGCTGTCATGAACCATCCTAGTCATGAGTCATGATGGCTTTGCCGACACTACACTCGTCCTCGTATATATAAGATGGCAGTGTAAAATGATCAGCAAGCCGTCTTAGCTCAGCTGGTAGAGCGCGTGGCTTTTAACCACGTGGTCGTGGGTTCGATTCCCACAGACGGCGTATTGTTGTTTTCAATTTTGTATTTTCTAAACTTCCAGTCATTTTCATCAACTAGTCTGAGAGACTTAAGCCCCACTACTCCAACCAATCAAGAGAGAGAGATAAGAGACAACCAATCAAAAAAGAGAAAAGAAAGAGATATACCCTCTCTTTTTTTTTGATTGGTTGGTCACAGCTGATCAACAAATCTGTTCGTCAACAGATCTGATTTCGTTGAAGAAGCTGCCACAGAAAGCATCAGATATTTTCGTTCTTTCTTTTTTGTTGGTGTGGACTTGTTGGCCTGCAAAATCGAGCTGTCCCCCATTGACAAAGCTCTTAAAGGGGTTCAAGTCATGGCAGAGGACCCTTGAAATTGGCCTATTTCTTGTCGTTTTGTTTCTTGCCAAAGACGTCGACTACAGTCTTGTGCACACTTCGCCACCCAACTCTTCACGCTCCATTGGTGTTGTGCTTGCATCCCTTAATGTGCTCTAACAGGAACTACGAATGTTCCGTCGAGTCGAATCTGTTACGTATGGATTCGTCTAAGCTATCCTGAACCCATGATTTCAGATGGGGGAGTATTTATTGCGAGGTTATCAGACATGGATGCTCCATTCGCCAAATCCGAGTTGGAGTAAATGTCCCCATGTCCTAGAAGATACTTGATTGATTTCGATACAAACTCGACTCGTGATGCATGGTTCAAATCCGGATAAAGATGCACACATTGGTTGCGTTACCACATTGGTTTCAAGCCGGATACGATGCACACATTGATTGGTTTCAAGCCGGATACGATACACACATTAGTAATGGTTTCTTTTAGACAATTCACCGAACGTCTTGCATTATAAAGGTGGCAGCGTTTAAGTTCACTAGTACAAAGAGTAACTATAAACTCAAGCATCCGACCTGGATTTGTTTGGTTTACAATTGGAATTGTCAATCTCATTGTAGAATGCATTGGTTAATTTATATCATAGATCAAAGAACAGTTCCCATGTTGGGTTATAACAAGGGTAAATAGCTAGTCACACTTCACTAAAGGGACAAAACCCTTTTTTCTGAAAAAAGCCTTGAATTAAATCCCTAAAATTACAAACTAGAAGACAAATTAACACCAAATAAATCAAATATTACAAGCCTGCTATATATACTATATATTTGGGGAGAGCCTCTTGTTCCTCCACCTAACCACACTTCACTATTTTGCAAGCTAGCTTTCCAATACATGTTGCCAAAAACTGACTGATACTACTGCACAAAGGCCCTTATTCCCTTTCTGAACTTCTTTCTTTTTTTGCCTTTTCTTCTCAGCCATGTGCTTCCTCTGTTAAGCTCCCCTCCCCAACACATGTGACATACCCCCCACCATGTTCTTTCCCCCTCCAACCCCCAACCCCATCACAGTGTCCTTTTCTACATCTCAAGCTCTTATTTTTTCACTGTTGGCTTTTAGTTTATTGTTCTTTCCAATTTTAGCAGGCAAGTTTTGACACATCCTTACTAGACCTGTTGTATTTCATGTGACTCTTAACTAGCTGACCTGCTGCAAGGGCTGACATGAGAGAGAGCTCTCCTGCAAGAACAGAACCTGCAACAATGGTGGCTAGTTTCCTTGAGTTTGAACCAGGAGACTCCTTGCTGGCACCCTTCACTCCCAGTAAGTTCAGGCATGCTGACTGTGATGCTAGTTGTGTTCCACCCCCAACTGTTCCCACCTGAAAGTTTTGAAAAATCCCAAGTTTGACTGAGTGAGGATCTCAAAGAGAAACACAGCAGCGCTAGTGTTAAGTTTTCTTTCCCAATAACAAAAAAACAACAAAATCTGTGAATTGAGTCATGGTTGTTTGCATATAGTTGGGAATCACACCCATGGACCAATTACCCTTTTTGTCCATATTCCAGCAACATCTTCTATGAATCACTAGGTGAAGAAAATGACGAATTCACTAGGCTAATGGATTCAGTGTGCAAATTTACCCCAAAGAAGAAATAAGAATTGGCTTTGGTTAGTTGTATTGTTTTGTACCTCAATGGAAGGCATGGTGACTGAGACATGAAGGTCCTTGCCATCGTTTATGGCCTCCATCAATGTAATGCAGTGAGAGCTCTCCACATTCTGTGCAGGGTCCTGGCCGGTAGCTATGTACACTGCGGTGACAATGTTGCTAGCGTGGGCATTGAACCCGCCAAGCGCACCGGCCATTGCAGACCCGGTAAGGTTTTTAAGCATGTTGAGCTCCACTAGAGCAGCTACATTGGTCTTCAGTACCTTCCTCACCACTTCTTCCTTGATCACAGCCTCGCAGACCACTGATTTACCTCGCCCTTCTATCCAATTCACCGCTGCCGGTTTCTTGTCCGAGCAGAAATTCCCTGCAACACGAAGATATATAGTTTACTAAACCTATCAACAAACCTATAGGAAAGTACTAATTAATTACTAAACCAGGCGAAAATGATAGCTAGTTGGTACAAGTCTTACATCAGATCATCAAAGCCAAATCAAGCATATTGAGAAAATGATACTTATGACAGAAGTGACATGCAACTAAAAAGAATGTGATGGATCAAGTTCTTGATAACTAGTATCAATACCATTGACTGTCGTGTACGGAAAATGAAAGATTTATTGTTGTACAAGTACCAGAATAGCAGGATCTATGGTAAAACCCAGAATCTATATCCTAGTACTTAAAAAAAGGGAACCCGTCAAATCCAACATAGAATTTTCCTGCTACATCATGTTCCTTGGAGTAGACTGTAGAACACAGAAGTTGAATTCTTACTACTACTCTACGTGATTAACAAGGTATTACAATTCTTGTACGGATTCATTGTTCATAACTAACTTCAGATGCGATTAATTTCGGGTGATTAAAACAAAGAAATCCAACTCTTACCGGAGATGCCGATAACATCCATGTCGGGGAAGTCACTCTGGAGGAAATCCAAGACGTTTTGGACCCCTTTGGAGACCATGTTCATCCCCATCGCATCTCCAGTGCTGCAAGTAAACCTCATGTACAGATTCTTGCCTGCAACTGCGCATTTAATCCCCTGAAGCTTAGCAAATCTACTCGATCTGTAACAAAAACATTAACATTATTTCTACCCTTAAAAACTCATAATTGACATAGATTAATAGTAAAGTTAGGATGAAAAATACTGATTTGTATTGGAAATGAACCTGCTGAAAACGATGGCGAGTGAATCAAAGTTTTCTGGGTCTTCGAGGAAGAACTTAAGCTCGGCCGCTCTGACGGCGGAGTTGAACCTCACCACCGGAGCTCTGGTCATGCCGTCCTTGAGAATGACGCAGTGGGCACCGCCGGAGGCGTAAATGGCCTTGCAGCCTCGGTTGGTGCTGGCGACAAGGCAGCCTTCAGTGGTCGCCATTGGGACAGTGAGCTCCTCGCCGTTGAGCAGCAGCGGTCCGGCGACTCCCACCGGAATCTGCACGTACCCAATCGGCATCTCGCAGCACTGTCCGAGTATGGAGTCGTAATCGAAGCCTTCCAAAGGCAGTCCCTCCAGCGAACGACGCGTCGTCCGCTGCAGTGCCTCTCGCCGTATGCCGGTGGCTCTCCGGCAGTCCCCGAGATTCGACTCCAGAGTGTACGACGGAGTCGCTCCGGACACTACGGAGTTAATAATCTCCTCGTCCTCCTGCTCCGGCATGGCCGGAACAGAAAGATGAGAAATATTAATAGGCATTACTAACCGCGACCCCGACCCCTTGACGACGTCGTTTTGTCGACGTGTCGGCCTAACGACTTCGTTCCAGGGGTCGTGGGGAGCGCGGGGGTGGACGAAGGACTGGACGAAGTCAATGCCGAAGAAGCCGAGGAGGTAGATGACGGAGGCGAAGAGGGAGAAGAGGGCGACGATCTCGGAGAGCGTGACGACGTGGAGAGGAGTGGAGGAGCGGATCTTCTCGCGCCAACGGTGGAGGAGGAAGTAAGCGACGGTGAAGAAGAGCGTGAAGAACAAGCCGTTCGTCAAGTACAACGGCAACGGCAGCGCGTCGGAGGCTTTGGGGTGGTTTCTCTGGTGCTGCTTGACTGGTTCGACGCCGCCGGCTCGGGGAGGGAGCGGGGGTCGCCGGCGAACGTCCATGAAGAAAGAGAGAGAGAAATGAGAGAATGAAAACTAATAAGCAAAACTAGGGTGGGCTCTCTTGGGTTGGTTAATTGGTTATCAGTAATGATAATAATATTTTGAAGAGTGGGGTTTATTTAATTCGGGGGGTTTGTTAAGTTTGTTAAAGTGGCTGGCTTCGATGGAAAAGCGGGGGTTTTGGACGCGCTGTTATATAGAGGAAGAAGAAGGAAGAAGGAAGAAGGAGAAGGGTTGGCGCGCTGGATCAGAGGGTCCACGTGCTAAGCGTGTCGGGTTTGTCTGGCAGGATCCGATCCGGTTTTTCCATCTCTGTGCGCCCTTTTTGCCACGTGAAAACTATAGATTAATTATTTGTTTGAAATATATTCCTGTGGAGGAAATAAAACATGATTAATACATTTCAGGTAACCAAAAAATAATAATACATTTCAAAATTAGCTAGATCTCGAAATTAAATATATTCAAATTATTATTGAATGACTATGGTACATGTCATGTAGCCTTGAGTTAACTTTAAAATCAGCTAGACATGGTTCGAATTCATTTAGTTTTTTACTAGCTAGTTCATTTTGTCTTCGTAAAAAAGAAATTCGGAAAGAATGAAAGCTCCGATTTCATTTCACAACTACGTTGAGCTTGAGCTTGAAAACCGAACAAATAGTTCATACTTTAGCTTAACTCAACTTGTTAAGTATATGTGATGATATTCGTCAAGTTTACATACAATTGTCTAAACTCAACTCTTACACTCTAATTTGAGACTTTGCATATGATATTATTAGTAAACAGTATATAAAATTATATATCGTAGATAGATTTTTCATAACATTGTTACATTTGATATATTGAATGAGATATTTCATAGTTCTATGATTTTGTCGCCTAAGCAAGATCCTAGAAATCAGCATAGGCGCCGCCTAGTTGCTATGTGAAAACACTACTACAATAAAAGTTTCTATGACATCAAATTAATGACGTTTGCCCAAAAACATTATCGTATGTTCTTTTTAGGTGCATTATGATTTTTTCCAAGTTGGTCATCTTAGCTAGGCATCGGGCTGGGCATAACTAGGTTAATTTTTTTTTTTTTTTTTTTTTTTTCAGAAGATGAGAGGGACAAAGAGTAAGAGTTCATAATTTCCCCAAGTCGTTCATCTTAGACGTCGGGCTAGGCAGAGCTATGTGCTAGTATAATTTCTTTTTTAAAAAACATTGATGTATTTTCTAGGCTGAACGACGTCATACAACCATATATTGAATGAATATATCAATCAGTCTGACCCTCCGACTACCGACTAGCATTTTTTAAAACCATGAACCTAAGTTGTCTTTTCTAGTAGTGTGTGTCAAGTTTTTTGTACATTTACAATTTATGATTTTGAATGAACGTTCAACGAAATATGGCCTATCCTTAACTAGCTTAGCATGCAACATTATAAGAGTTTAATTAGTGAGAACAAATAAGGGGATACATAACAACAACAATCACACACGTAGCGATTAGCATTCTTTAAGAACCACGTGTCTAAGGTCTAGTTTGGTACAGCTTTATTTTTAAAAAAAAATCAGCTAGCATGCAAAAATGAAAAATCGATTAGCACTCTTTAAGAACCACGTGTCTAAGAGCTAGTTTGGTACAGCTTTATGATTTTTAATGAAATTAATCTTGCCTACCCTCAACTAGTATGCAGTACGTACTATATATAAGGGATAATTACAAGGGTAATTACACACGCAGTCGTTGAGAACACAAAGTTTTTATTATTCATAAAAGAAACCACAAAGTTTTTATCATTTCATTGAGAACACTACACACAATGAGATTTATGTGCCTTAACTAATTAATAACTACATATTAACCATTTTAATGATAGTTGGGACCAATTTGTGTTCAGTCAATCAGTCCTTCAAATTTGTTGATGTTATGCATAAATCAATCAGTCCTTCAATATTTGTTGATGTTATGCATAAAGTTGATAAACTATTAGATGTTTTGTTGAAGCCGCTCAATTTATAAACTTGTGTTTGTGTCAATCGGGCGTAGTAGAACAACTACAAGTCTACAACGGTGTGTTAATTTATGAATTTGTGCTGTGTTATGTGTTCTATTTTTCGTAGTTATATTAACACAATATGTTTCGCACATAGTAGAACAACTACGATCTGAAAAATTATACATATTTAAGAACTAAACTATTTGTGTGAAATTATCTAACCAATGACATGAGTAATATGTCAATTAAAATTTATAATACTCAATCAGCTAAAAGTTTGAGAATTTGTATGAAAGTGATCGAAACATATGCATGCAGTGGTATGGAAATGAACATCCATAAACTAAAAATAGCAACTGATTTAGTACGTACCAAACAACAAGAAATATTGAGAATATGTCAAACTTAATACCCAAAAACTTGCTAGCCTGCTTGCTAAGCTCATGTAAACCAACCCTAATTTTATGTTTCGTGTGCCTCATCATAATTTTCTGGTAGGTTTTATATAATTAAGCTTAATTGAGTTAGCTGAACAATTCAAAAGGACAACAAGAAGATCACTCCAGGGGGACGATTAACGAGTTAAACTAAGAACAAATCGACTAATAAAGTTGATAAAGATGATGAAATTGATTAGACTAGTTCTGTACTTGTTCAAATGGCAGCACTGTTTAGTGGTAGGTAGTAATCGATGCATCTGGAAATTATATAAAAGAGACATAGCTTCTTTCTTCTTGATTTGATTTGCTTAATTTCTCTCGATCATGACCATTTCACATTTCTTTGTCGACAAAATAGTGCAACTTTGAAAAGGTATATACAGATATTCTGGAAAATGGAATGTGTCCGTGCACTTTTCTTATAGAATCCAACCGACTAGATCGGGATGACATAATCGATTGCGGGAAGTAGAATTACTAGAGTGTACCTAATTATCTACTTTCCTGAAAGTAGTACTTTAAACAAGGAGAAATTACTAGTCATTTCATTAACTTTTATGCACTCGACAGTTTACTCCATTAACTTTTAATTTCAATTGATCACTACTCGAACTTTTCAATGTCACACAATTAGGTCCATCCGTCAAGTGTCCGTCTAAATCAGTGGTTAAGTTGCTGACGTGGCAAGTTGACGTGATGACATGGCAAAAAAATTAGCCATGTGGATCCACACAAGATTGTAAAATGTCATCAATGCCCCTAGCCTATTACGGGGGTGTCTTAACCCGGTACTAACTCCAAAATTGCAGAAACCGTAAAATTTGAAATCGTTGGAGGCTCACTATGCTCTCCATCGATCAACACCGATAACCCATCCACACAAGAGCGAGCTCTAGCCTCCTAATACCCAGAACCCATCAATATCAACCCTTCTAAAACCATCCCCATATGAAATAATCCAACATTCATCTACTATCTATCACAAAATAGAGGAGTACGCATCGACATGGTGATGTACCCAAATTTGTGGGTTCCCAGAGACGAAGAAGGGTTGAACGATGGCATACCTAATTATAGTAAGTTGTAGTATGCTTTTCGACATGGATTGCTTTAAAATCGCATATTTATAGGGTTTTCGATTTTGGGGGTATTTGTGTGTTAAAGGGTATCTGGGTGTTCGATTTTGTGGGTATCTGTGTGTTCGATTTTGGGGGTATCTGTGTGTTGGGGGTATCTGTGTATTTATAGGGTTTCGGTTTTGGCTTTAAAGTGATGAGGGTTCTGTGTGTTCGATTTTGGGGGTATCTGTTTATTTTTAAGGTTTTAAAATTTGGATTAAAGGCTGGGTATCTGTGTGTTAGCTTTTAATAACGTCAAAATTGTTGTTGGAGACCTGGTTTTGGCTTTGAATATCGTTGAAATGTTGTTGACGAATTTGGTTTGGCTTTTAATATAGTACCTTTTCTGTAGTGCTTGGTTGTGGTCCTAGTATGCAGTAAACAAAAACTTTAGGGAGTCAAAAATGGTTGTGGTCCTATCATGTCTCACATGGTCTTTGTTTTGGTCTTTGTTTGTAGCTCTTTATGTCGCATAGCATTTGTTGGTTGGAACTGTTATTTTAGTTGTTTGTAACTTAATGGTTTTTGTTTGCTTATTACAGCTCGCCTAGAGTATTTCACAGTCAAGGTGTATCATGGAGGGTGCTTACAAGAGAGTTCATATGTGGGAGGGAGGTATGATTTCTACGACCACTGTGACAAAGATATGATGTCGCTTGTGGAGGTAAGGAACATGGTGAAACAGCTGAGTCTTTTCTATGAAACTCAGCATATTGAGTATTGGTATAGGGTTGGTGTTGAAGATGGTGAGTTAGTGAAGCTGCAAACAGATGAGGATGTTGTGCATATGTGTTCTTCTGTACCTCATTGGAGGTTGTTAATAGTGTATTGTGACCAGTTGGAGCTGCACCCTGACTTTAGACAAGAAGATGATGATGATGCCTTCTTACAAGACATCTTGTTTAGCCAAGTTGCTAGTTGTGGTGTATTTCCTGAAGAACCTAGTCTTGGTAGAAGCAAAGGAGTTGTGATTAGAGATGTTGAGCAGACTGTGCCTACTCAAGCAAGCACTATTCAGCCTCAGGTTGGTCCAAAGGATAAGGGAAAACAGAAGGTTGCTGAGCAAGAAATTGGCAAGAAGAAGAAGTTTGTGGACTTTAATAGAAGCCGAAATCATACTTCTAGTGGAGGAATTGGATGTTCAAGTGTGCAAGCAAATGAAGGGGATGATCTTCTAGATGTACAAATTGATTTTATGGATCAACTTCAATCATATGGTGGGTGTGAATTAGAAAGTGAGAATGAAAGAAGTGATGAGGAGGATGAGGAGGATGAGGACATGAGGTATGATCCAACAGAGGAAGATGATGAGTATTACCAGTATGGGCGAGATGATGATGCAGACAATGAGGAAGGCGAAGAACATGTTAAAGAGAATGCAAAACAAAAGGAAGCTGAAGGTGTTGTGCATGATGAAGAGTTTGTTGATGATGAGGAGGTGTTTAGGAGTACTGTGTATGATGATGAGGAGGTGCTTACATATACTTTCAATTCTGATGGGGAGAAGGTTGATGTGGGGATTGAATTCAATCCCAAAACTGACATGAAGAATCCAACTTTCATGGAAGGTCAGATGTTCGGCAATGCACAAATACTTAGGGAAGCTTTGTTGGAGCATGCTATTCAACATGGACATGAATATTCGTTCGCTAGGAATGAGACACGAAGAATACAAGCAATTTGTAAGGAGGACGATTGCCCGTTTGAATTGTATGCCACCAAAATTCCTGATGAGGATACATTGATTGTTAAAAGGTATAATCCGGAACACATATGCACTAGGAAGTTCAACAATTGCATGGTTGGCAAGAGGTACTTAACCAAGAAGTTTAAGGATATGATTGCCCTCAATGAGAACTGGAAACCAAGTAAGTGTTACTGTGTTTTCAAAGTTAATTTTGCTATTTAACACCATATTTTTACTTGAGCAATATGTTTACAAGTTTTTGAAATTAAACCAAGTAAGTGTACATTTGTTGGTGGTGCAGACCATCTAGCTAGGGCAATGACTTCAGAAATTAGAGCAAAGGTTCATAAGTGGACAGCTTATAGAGCTAAGGTGGCTGCACTTGAAGAAATGGAAGGAACAATAAGGGAGCAATATGCAAGAATTCAGGATTATGAAAGAGAGCTTCAAAGAGTTGATCCTACCACTACAATTGACATCAAGTGTTCTTTCCCTAATGGTAGCAGCCTTCCAGTTTTCAAACGCATGTATATTTGCTTGGGAGCTCTCAAGAATGGTTTCAAGGCTGGTTGCAGAAGTGTAATTGGTTTAGATGGTACTCATCTTAAAAGCTGTTTTGGGGGCCAACTTTTGATAGCTGTTGGTATGGATGCTGATAATGGTTCATATGTGGTAGCATGGGCAATGGTTGAGGCTGAGAGCAAGGATTCATGGATTTGGTTTTTGGAGTTATTGGCAAAGGATCTCAACATTGAGCACGAAGGAAGAGGATGGATATTTATCAGTGACAAACAAAAGGGTCTGATACCTGCACTTGGACAGATTGTCAGCAGAGCTGAAATTCGATTTTGTGTTAGGCACTTATGGACCAATTTTACAAAGCTATTTCCTGGAATGGTGTTGAAAGATCAGATGTGGGCTTATGCAAAGTCAACTACTCTGCCTTATTTTCAGAAGGAGATGAAAACTATGAAGGAACTTGAACTTGATGCTTATAAGTGGCTTACAGGTACTTGCAGATTTCCTTTATCTTGTTCATATGATATATATGTTGATGGAGTCTAAATTAACAGGTTTTTAATTAGTAAAATTGGTTTTTGTTTGCAGCAAAGGAAAGGCCTGCTAAACATTGGTGCAGAGCATATTTCAACACAGTTGTGGATTGTGATATCATGATTAACAACATATGTGAGAGCTTTAACGGCTGGATATTGGAGGCAAGGGGCAAGTCACCAGTTACCATGTTTGAAGAGTTGAGGGTGAAGTTGATGAAGAGAATCGCAAACAGAAAGCGAAAAATGGAAGCTTATCATGGCAATATTTGTCCAAAGATAAGAGAGATTGTAGAGAAGATTAAGTTGAAGGCTGCAACAGACTGCACCCCGACATTTAATGGTGGTGACATTGCTGAGATTGAAAACATTGAGGGAACAAAGAATGTGGTTAATCTTGCAAGGAGAACATGCACATGCAGGAGATGAGACTTGTTTGGAATTCCTTGTAAGCATGCTATCTCAGCCATTTACCTAAAGAGAGAAAAATCCAGATGATTATGTGTCAAGATGCTATCTGAAGACAACTTATATGAGCATCTACAACAATCTCATCCAGCCGGTAAATAGCATGGATTTGTGGTCTAGAGGTGAAGATCCCCTTATTCAGCCTCCTCAATACTCAAGGCAGCCTGGTAGGCCCAAGAAAACAAGAGATAAGGCTGCTTATAGAAAAACAGAAAGATGGTACTGTGAGGAAAAGGATGCAAAAGTCTCTAAGGTGTGGCAACTGTAAACAACAAGGCCATAATAGGAAAACATGTCAAAGACATTTGCCACCGAAGGAAAAAGCTACTGCTGCTGTGAGTAAAAGAGGAAACTCAATATTGAAGAAGGACAAGCTGCTCAAACACAGG